>NC_054754.1:10723867-11028034 GCF_018143015.1 Lytechinus variegatus | reverse complement strand
AATCAGCAAGGCGAGCAAGGAAGGAATACCGGTACGTGCATGTTTGAGATGGTTTGTTTGCAATGACATACAAGCTACGCATGTTTGGCGATGATCTTTTACATGTAATTTTAGTTTACCTCAACGTTTTACTTCAAAAATGTTTTTTTGTTGTAATTCAAAAAAAAATAAGAGATGTTACTATATTTTTATACAGATTAATAATTCCCCGAGTTTCGTAATTTTGTCAAATTAATGAGATAAAAATTACATCTAACAGAACAATGGGCCAATCTATCCAAGCCACATGAATTTCATTGTCGGTGCATATCGTCTGCTGCTATTCGTTGAGTTGATTTGCCTTCAGGTTCGGATTATTCACTTGTTTGTAAGTACAGTTATATCATTATTTTTCTTCTTATGTCTGGATGTGGTTATTCATTTTCATGGATTTAATTTGGCCCGCACGGTGTAGCTAGCAAGTTGTAGCAGCAGCTGCACGAGTTAGTAGCGAATCCGCATGTACATGACTTGTGATCGTCATGCAAGTTGAATTTTCATCATCGGCGTAGTTCCCCCAATTTACCTCCAACTACATCACTTTGTTGTTCACTTCATCATCATTCTCTTCATCTTTAAAATCATCAATTTGAAAATCCAAATCTAGATAAAATTCTGGGTTTTCTTTCATTTCGTGATCGAAGTATTCAGTGACAGTGTGGAGAAAACGTACCCACGCAACAGGTTTTGTATGCAAGTGGAGCTTCACGTGGGAGAGCCAATCACGCCTCTCGTACAGACAGTGACGTCATCAAATTCCAGTCAATTCAGAGACCGATGCGAGGCATATTTTGGAGAGGCATTTTAGCGTTTTTTAATCGGCGATTTTCACCTTTTGTATTATTTTCGGTATTTTTGAATGAACCACTGATAATCCCCACATCATTACCTTTCCATTGATATATAATAAGACCACATTCATAATCAATACATTTCTCCTTTAAGGAACAGCTTCATAAAACACCAACCAGCTTGCCTTCCAAATCAATTGCAGAGGAAGTACTGCAGAGGATCAAACCTGGCGACTCACATATAAGGCAATGACAAGAATTTAGGAAAGCAACAGGAGATATCTAAAGACTGTCCAATATCAGTTTTCCTGAAAACTTGATACCTCCAGTGTGTTGACCCATCAACAAATTTACTATATGTGAAGTGTGGCATGCAAAGTCTTCAAGTAAATCATGAATATTAAGTTAATACTCCATTAAAAGTGTGCTTATTATTATCTCACATGATTTTTTCAGAGTGTATTTTTTGCATGATGTGATGAGTGTTCCTCTACAATTTTTCTTCTTTGAAAATACCCAAATGAAAATACATGCATTTGTACTTACCCGGTACATGGTATGGACTCAACACAAAGAACACTTGAAATACATTCAGACGTTTTGTTGTTGTTGATATTTACTATTATCACAAGCATACATAATTACAATACTATAATAATATACACAAAAAAAATTCATGTATGTGTACTGTATGTACATCTCAGAAATACAGTAAATTTCTACCTTTGTCAATTCAGTACAAAATATAGAAATGGTTTAGTCCAGACATGGTGCAGCAAAGCTCAGTAAGATATTGTTTACAAAGTCAATGGGATTTGAGGCAACCAACAATGGATTGTAGAAAGACAGGGACATTATTTTTGCTGCCTGGCTACAACTTAAGAGGACTACTACTTAATTCTTGAACAGTATAAGTAAGATGTTTCATGTCCAAAATGTACATACTTGAAACAAAACAAAAAACATCTTGGGACATATTTTGATTATCAAATCATTATAGGTAACTGTGACATGATTTCTTTCAGTACAGCTATAGACAATTTTAGATTTAACCCATATGAAGCACATTTGGCACAATATATCTCACTCTGTTAGAACACTGTAAAAATATTACTGAGTTTGCCACAATATTTCTGGAAAAAGACATAAAGGAATGTGAATCACCCGAAACATTCAAATTAGAGAAATATGAAGTTATAGTAGATCAATGAATATGATGGACCATTGACTTAAATGGTTATTTAACTTGCATGAAAACAGCATAGGCAAAGTAGACTACGGTAGATGAAATTGGCAAACACATTACTTCACAAATATACATGTACGGAGGGAGAACATATCAGTAACTATGGAATGCTTTGGACTCTCCATCCTAAGTGCTAACAAATATATAAAATTAACATTATAATCTATAGAAAGAAATGCTATTGTAATTCATGGGGATAGCTACTGTAATACATATACATCCATGCCATAACAATGGTACTCAACAAAATTATCACCATTTATATAGTTTAGTGGTATACAATCTGAGTGAACTATAAACCCTAAGCCCACCCCACCAATGGTGAAATTCACAGATTGCTAGTTCAATAATATATAATCTGAGTGACCACCATCCCCCCCCCCCATTTAAGTAAATAAAGATTAAAATGTGAAGGGGACATAATTTTTTTTAAATACGTGTCATTTAATCAAGTGTCGGTGATGACCATATAACCTATACAAAACTTTAAATTAGAATTAAAAACAAAGGCCTGAATTCACAAAGGTGACCTAAAGTTATACCAGGGTTAACTTAAGCCATGGGTTAACTAATGCCCGGGTATAAATTTAGTCCACCACACTATTCACAATCGGTGGAATAACTGACCCATGGGTTAACTTTAGCATCCGGGGTTAAATTTAACCCATGGCTGAGTTATACCCTAATGTTAACTTTAGACCATGGATTAAAATGACGCGTTTGATACCCCGGTCTAACTTTAGTCCACCTTTGTGAATTCGGGCCAAAGAAACTAATTTCAAAATGGTTTTCTCGATTCAAATCACATAGAAGTGGTTTAAAATGAAATTTTAAAAAAAATGTGCACTAAAATATTTATCAAATAAAAAGGTAATTGAGTAGGAGTCTAACAAAGAACATCTAAAAGCTGAAGGAACAATATTCTGGACTTCTGGTACCAAATGAAAACCTATTCTCTGATTTTAAGTTTGTGTTGTACTTAGGCTAGCTTCTATTGATTGATGATGCCAAGTTTTCTGAACACCAAAGAGTATGCAGCTCCATCATTTCTTTGAATTAACAAAGGACAGGATGCAATTCTACTGAGAAGTTTTATCATCCTCTGTCGGCGACAGGACATTTGCTCCTGCGACAATTGCTCTGGGTTTAATTGCGTCTAAGAAGTAGGGTTAGGGTTGTACATTAGGTCTAGGGTAGGGTGTAATATTAATCCCAGGGTTGAAGTTAGTCATTCAATTAGCATGTGGAATTTAAAGCGGAGCGATTGTAGCCAGAGCTAATGCAATGGAACCCCTTTGTCCAAGAACAATAGATTGAGAATTAAAAAGAGTTCAATCTTTGAGAACATACCTTTTATTTCAAGTAAATTTCTGTTCAGTAGGACTTACATTTGTGATGGGATTTTTTAAAGAAAATTTTGTTCTAATGACAGGTGGATTTGGGTGTTACAAATTATTTGTATTGCTATATAAATAAACGATGACTCCAACTCGTACACATGCAGTTTCAATTCTCATATGCATCTTCTCACACAAAATATGTGCATTTACAATAAAAATCTACATAGCAAATAAATTCTATAGATCTATATATAAACTCATACAAAGGCAATACAGAGAAACTTCTGTCACTTTTACTAATATTTAGTGGTAATGTCAAACATAAGAGTAGCACAAGTCACTTCCATCAAAGAAAATCTAGTACATAATTTTGCAGACAATACAGAGTTGCACAAATAAGTACTTTTTCTATAACCTTTAAATATCTATACAAAGCAAGACATTTGATATATACTGTAATATACATTAATTTCATAATTAGTAATTCTTTATCATGTCCTGACTTGGAATTTACCAGCTCTCGTTAGGTACTTTACTCCTTTGAATGGCTTGTATTTCTGAAAGTAAAAGGTGATGATGAATATAATGTATGAATAAATATTCAATGCATTGTGCATAGACATGACTGTTTAGTTGGAGGCTAACTGTCATTAAATAGTATGCCCAGATGGAGTAGTTTTGATATAGTCTACACACTCTGACAATTTTTTAATGAAAATTTGGTTTGATAGTTCATCTAATAATAATAATAGCTGGATTTATAAAGCGCTTTTTGCCAGAGGATACAAAGCGCCGCTATTATAACCCGGGCTTTAGACCAAATTGATATTAGACAAAGTGGGTATAGCATTACTGGCAATTAGAAAGAAATGACTTTGTGACAACAGACAAAATTGACAGGAGATGAACAGGGGAGCATGTCAGGAAAGGGCTTGTTTGACGTTTTATCCATCAGTCCCTATTTTATCAAATAGTTACCGTAGGAATATGTGCTTCTCAGCCAATGAAAATCAAAGAAAGTTGTCAGATCTGACAACTTGATGGAAGAAAATGTTAATGAAACACTCCCCTGGTCACAGATAAACTAAGATTGGACTATTTGGGATGAGAAAAAAAATAAAGTAGAAAAAATGGGGGGGGGGGGGCGAGAGGGGCAACTTGCAGATCCAACCTGCTATCCTAGTCCAAAACCCACTGAGCATTGAATACTTACCTCTCCATACATGTCCAATCTATTGACCTTAAGTCCTGATATTGCCAGCTGATTGATGGAAAATTGCACCTGAAATAAAAAAATTAAAAAAATCTATCACCTTATTAACACCAATATTCCCGGGGATGGGCTGTTATGCCCCCCCCTTGAATTTTGGTCTGTACTTCCTAAAGCCTCAATATTTCGAAACAAAATTTCATTACTTTTTTCTCTGACCCTTCTCGCATATTTTGATGCCTAATTTATGATGATCGGACCAACCGTGCCGGAGTTTACCAAACATGTTGCTGAAATTTTACTATTTCTCTATATAACCTTATGGACAAAATCAGGTCAGCTTTTCCAATCTATATCAATACTTTCCTAGTAAGTATCATCATTGTTTCAAATTGTGTAAATAATTACCACACACCCACCCTTACCTATACACACACACATACGCATTTGAAACGCTTGACGAAAAAACAAAAAAAAAATACTTCAGAAAATTGAAAAACAATAAAATACATAAGAAATAATTACCACAACCTGTATTTTTCTTTCAAGAATTGACGAGGGAGGTATTAAAGACATTTGTACCAAAAATTGCTATTCCTGAGCCTTTATTCAATGAGAAATACCTAAATCTATGATTTCTCAAAAAATTAGCATACATTAATTAATACAAAAAAATAAAAGGACCTTCGTAAATGTAGCTATAAAAATTTGGAGATTACATGATTCTTGACCCTTGTGCAATATTTTAAGGTGATCGGATGACACATAACTGAGATCTCAGTTATGGCTACAACAAACAGCAAAAATGCAGACGACACAGTGACCAACAGATAGGTATTATTCAGCTAAAATAAACATTCAGATCTCTGATATCATTTTAAAGCTAAGCTGTTCCTTCCAAGTCATTTAAAACTGATGGAAGTCAAAATGATGACTTAATAGCCATTTTGTGGTGGAAGGTAGCATATATCATCAATGACATTAAGAGATCTATAAGGGATACTCACTGATAGGGTCGGGTTAGCTTCTGGAGGTGGGACACCAGACTGTAGAGACATCTGAAGGAAAAAAAGAAGAGAAAATTCAAATTAAGATATTAATTATAATTCTAAGCAAAGGATTAAAAGAAAACTCACTGTCATTCTCCCATCCAGGAAAGGAAGATGCCACTCAAACAATCTTGGAATACATTAAGATTTTTTTCTGATAAATCAATTTATTAATCTTTATTTGTGATTTTGGTTCCCAATGTATATATTTTGTCCCATGCACAATTCTGTTTACCTGCGTTATGTATCAAGAGTCTGGGGCCAATTGTTTTTTTTTTTACAGTAAAATAAATTGAATTGAATTGGATTAATATAACTTCCCGTACAGGCTGTCAGAGGGAATTATCACATCAAAGTACCAATATTGATGATTGCAAGGGGGTAAAAAGCTAAAGTAAAGTGAACAAATCTATAATGACAACCAAAATGTAGCCTCTATAGACACATTCTTAATGAAATATGCAAGAAATGGTTTCATGGCAATAAGGTTAGGTGGTCAATAAAAGAAAAGGCAAGTGGCTGCTTTAGAGGAGTAGCTGCTAACACAGACTATTAACTGTACATAAAGCTGGGATTTAATGGTGTTGATGCCATGTACATGTAACAAAGAGACTATGCATTTTGAAAAAAAATATGTTGATGAAAATAACAATAAGTTGACTCGAACTTTTAATGGGAATTCCACATATTTTACTTCACCTAATACATTTAGTTATAAGCACACATAAAAAAACACATACATGTATGCAACCTAGTATAAATCTGTTAATACAAACATTTTCTTGCTTATCCCATTGCCACTGATTTTTCTTCCATCTTTTTTCTTATTCCTCATTTTCATCCATCTTTTGTAAAATGACAAATTATTTATTTGTAGGATCAGAAATGAAGAGAGGTTCTTTCTGGCAACAATAACACTCAATACGAATAGCATAATAATAATAAAACACAGAGATATAGTTTTTCAAATAAAAGCAATGATAACTTACACTTCCTTTAATGCTGGGAAGCTTCTGTGGGTTGATCTTTCCGACCTCCCATGACATGACCTTTCCAACGGGGTCAAAGCTATAGCTACCCTGGCTAGGGGTCAGGGTCATGTTCAGCACTTGCTTGGGAAGGTCACAGGTCACGACGACATTCTCAACCTGATAATGAAAAGACAGAATGGTGACACAATGATATGGTGCAAGTTTTACTTGGTCTTCCTCACAGGCTTGTGTTTCACACACACAGGTTCCTTGGGGATATTCTGTATCTAAACAAAGACTACAGAATACTCTTTATTTTTGTTTCATTATTTCCTGTTTATCTTGAGTGATCATTCATTTTTGTTTATTCCTACGTTTTAGGGGGTTTAAATCCTTTCCTTTTTTAACCTCTCAGAGCCAATTTAGTTTATGAAGGTGGGCATCTCCTTGCTAGTCTCAACATAAAAACAAGTATCACACTCTCCATTGTGCATAGCAATGCTGCAGGAAGATTTTTTAGCACTGCAGAACGAAAAACAAGATAAGAGTACAAGTCCATGTTTCATAATACCCAAACCTATGGAAGGTCCTTATAAAAAAAATCTTAATCTCTTGCCCCCTGTCTTTTGGAAAAAACTCCATCCAACTCTCTCAAACATTTCTTCTCCTGACCTCTTCCAAAATCATTTTACGACACATCTGTATACCTATAAAGCAAACAAAAAAATTAAGCCATTAACAGCGCTTGAAAGGGATGGTCCAGGCTTAAAATATTCATATTCATCTAAATAAAAAGAGTAAAAGTCACAGAGAAAAATGCTGAACATTTCATCAAAATCGGATAACAAATAACAAAGTTATTGAATTTTAAAGTTTATCAATATTTTGTGAAAACAGTTATTTGTATATCGTCATGAATATTCATTAGGTGGGCCGATGTCACATTCCCACTTTCCTTTTTCTTATGTTATTACATGAAATCCTAAATGTTTTATTTTTTCATACATGTGTAAATGATGTGTTTCCATTATGATAAAATAAGTTGCGGCAATAAATAACTAATGCACTTAGTCACTTGTCAATCCAATTATTTTAGTACTTGGTATAAAAATATGAATGAACCTTATTTCATATTATAAAATATAAAAGAACAAGTGGGGGTATAACATCATCAGCCCACCTAATGAATATTCATAAAGACATGCCTACAACTGTTTCACCGGAATAATGCAAATCTTTAAAATTCAATAACTTTGTTATGTGTTATCCGATTTTGATCAAATTTTCAGCATTTTGTTTGTGAATTTTACTCTATTTAATGAGATAGAAATATCTCCAGCCTGGACAATCCCTTTACAGGTAATTCCTTTGGAAAAAGTTCTATACAAATCCAATCGTTATCAATAATGACGAAGAACACAACTTACAGTTTTGCCCATCGTCTGTTTGGGTCCCACCATCACTTCAAATCGTCCAGACGTCTCCCTCATCATGATGTTAGGTTTCACGTATACTGGAATGGCTGTAAGGCTAAACAGACAATATCAACATGGGCATTATACAAATGAGGGGAAACAGTGACATTATACACTCACTTCATATTTCTATTTCATCAAATCATGAAATGTATCAATGTTTTCCTCCAGTAAAGAGAACCTTAGCTTGACTCCATCTTGAATGTGTGGAAGAGCGTTTTGATAATTGGATCTCAAGATATTGAACATCTTATATCATAAAATACAAAAGAAACAGTGTGTGACATAATTTGTTGTCTTATAATATAATCCTCCATGTTGGATGCATAAGCAAATTTTAAAATTTCACACAAGTATTTGCTTTATACATTAATCATGTCACCATACTTTTAAAGTGTTTGTTATTCTTCTTGTCTATCCACCCTTTGTCCATATGTATATTCATCTTACACCTTCATGGAACATCACCCAACCTTGTCTTCCCCATCATAATTGGTCAGTATTCTGTACTCTGATTTAACCCTAAAAGGACTGGGGGGGCATGATGCCCCCCTCAACGCTTCGCAAGATATTTCTGAAATGCAAAAAGATAGCACCGCAAATTTTTCTTTTTTCTTCTTCGAACATGAGAAGCATTTACTTTAAACAAAATTTTGAACCGCTTGGCTTCTAGGGACAGTGATTTTCCGTTTAAAAAAATGGCCTTTTCCGTTTCAGAAAATCTCAAATTCCGTTTCAGCACGTCAGAAAACGAAAATTCCATTTCCCCATAGACTTTGTACACACGGAAAAGTGACAATTCCGTTTACACATTGAATAGCAAAATCACAGCGCATACACTCGCACTGGCCAAAATATGTATCTGCTACTGTACCAACAACACAATAGAATCCATTCTAATCGGATCTATTTAATGATTTTTCAAACTGATTTAGCATGCATACATCCTCACCTTTCACATAATCAGCATTATTTTACGGTGAAATTAATTTTCATCGATAATTTTGGGGTTTTTTGGACATCGTTATCATCAGTCAATGACTTTCGCCAATCCGCCATCTTGGATTTTAAGACCACGATATCGTGCTGTTACATCTTCAAACATAGAGGGCAGCACCACACGACCGCTCAGTTGAGCGATCTGAAGCGATGTGAAGCTCAACCTGGCTGGCCGCGCCGGGTACAGGCGCGGGGTACTATCGAGTGTGCTGATGTCGAGAGCCATCACGATGTGTGAATTGTCATGATTGTAGCGAAGTGAGATCGTGTTTTCTGGGGTTTTGTGGCCATTTAATATTCTCATTTTGTTGTTATTTTGGAGTAATTTCTGTTGCTATTCTGTTTATTTTGAGGGAAAATACGTTTTCCGTGATTTTCCGTTTGAAATGCCACTTTCCGTTTCAAAAGGCCTTTTCCGTGAATTCCGTCCGTTTTCCGCGATCGCGGAAAATCACTGTCCCTAGGCTTCCCATAATTTTAGCACAGAGTTAGACCATGGTCCAAGTTAAACCCAACTTCAGAACACAGGCCATTGAATTTAAACTGGTTAGGAAAATAAACAATTTTATGTAACTTACTTGGAAGCACCTATGTGATATGAGAGAAGTCTGAAGTTACCATCAGGTGGTACGAAGGAGAGAACTCTCTCAGACTAGATAAAAAGAGCAGAAAAAACACAAATGAAATGGTAGCAACTGATATTGCGCTTGTTCGAGGAGATGGTCTTAGAAAATAGCTCTCTAAGACTAGAATGGATGAGATATACAGATAATCAAAATAGCCGTTCAACAACATACAGATAGATTACAATAAATGACCACAAATCAATTGCAACTAAACCTACATCAGTCCATGGTCGAAATTGTGACAACAAAAGCAGATCTAGCATATTTTACCAAACACACGCATTTCTTTACCAGGTGGGTGTTTCATAAAGCTGTTCTCAAGTTAAGAGCGACTTTAAGAACGACTGGTGAACATTTCTTATGCGCTAAGTAATCCCCAATGAACATTTCATTTACCACAAGAAAGGATCACCAGTCGTCCATAAAATCGCTCTTAACTTACAAACAGCATTATGAAACAGCCCCATGAAATAATAATATGCTGTAACGCGCTTTGGGCCATTCTGGGAAAAGCGCTTTATAAAAATTGGGTATTATTATTATTATTATTATTATGAAACAGCCCCCCGGAATAATTGGATCACTCCAAAAACATACTAAGTAATATGGAGCATACTCAGGCCCCGACATTTGAATAGTCTATGGTTTGTTGATTTTACCCACTTGGACACACCTAAGGTTGTTCGTAAGTTTGCACATATTACACTGCACAAACTGTTTTGTGAAACAGTCCCTTGTCACTCACCTCCCATCTTTTGTATCTGACACAAGGGTGAAAGCTGACATCATCAAGGAGACGATGATTGACAAAGGACATGGTAAGATCAGGCATTCCAGTCAGCTTCACAGAACAATCTATGTACCCCTGGATCTCGGCAATTACAGTCGAACCCTAGAGTGGAACAAAAGAAAGTGGTATTATCTGTCAAATCTGTCACTGCAATTAAGAGTATAACCATAGAATGGACAAAGTATATTGTATTATCAGGCAATCCTGTCTTTCATACATGCAGTGATTAAAGCCAAACCCAACAGAGGAGAAAGAATGTGATAAGAACATGCATAATAGGTAGTTTCACAGAACAATCAATACATCTACGGATCCCATCATCATCATTGCCAAGACTGTCATCGGCTTAATCATCATCAGCATAATCATCATCATCACCATCATCACCATCATCATCATCATGAGCATCATCATCACCATCAGCATCCTCATCACCATTAGCATTTTAAGAGCATAATGTAATTTACCGACTTGTCGATGATGCAATCTACTTCTTCAATGACATCAAAGTATGCTTCATTGTTGGTGTATTTCACCCCACTTCGCCTCCATGGGACATTGGAAAGCTGACCGCTGGGAAGGGTATCACTCAGACTGCAAAAATAAAAGAGTAAATTAAAGTTATTGACATGTTCAGAGTGATTAAAAATCACCACCTTATTTTTACTCTTAAAATGGTATACATGTTTGAATTATTGATTTAAGATATCAATATGAACTTTAATTATGCCAATATCAATCAGTGAAAAAAATCAGTCAGTATGGAAGTGGATGTAAATCTTTTTACAGATCAGTTTGAGGAATAGCCAATTTTAATATCCTAGATTTTTAAAGAACTCTGGTTACAAAAAAATGGTAAAATCATGAGAGTATTGTTATAAAATCATAATTTCATTGTGTCAAATTCAAATACAGGGAAATTTATCACATGGTGAAAATCTGAACCAGTATCTGAAAATGCTAGTGATATCTATCCATCCATTCTAGTGTTTGGCTGTTTGAATTGATCTCCAGGGCAAAAAAAAAAAAAAAACTATGCAAACACTTTATTGGTAGATAAAACCATTGATAGCATCATTCCTATACAGTTTCATTAGTTTCAATTCCAAAACTTTTGAAATTAAAGCTAAATGATAGTAGTTGCAGTAAATCCCTTATTTCGTGAGAAAGTATTTAAAACCAAGGTTAAGTATGACTATATCATCGTGGATCTAGATCTAGTACAGTTACATAAACAGAACTTTATGAAATCATAAAATCTAAGCTGAAATACGATAACACTGAAGATCGCCAACACAGATAGGCACACGTGGGACAGTGTATTATTATTGCTGGAATAAAGAACCGACGGAAGTGACTGAATCTGCGCTTATTTTGCTTATTTCTCAGCAATTACACAATTTCTTCCAGAATCCTTTGGCACATATTTTTTATACATACAAACAGACACTTGGGGTGGTCATTACATTAGATTCTGTAAAAAGTCATTTTGAGATCGTTACCAGAACTGGAATTTATCTTTAAAAAAAATATTTTCAGAGATAATGTATAGATTTCCATTTAAGGACCACATGAAAAAATGGTCCAATGGAAGGACAGTGGCATTATGTTAATGCCGCTGAAATGGGCTATCTGCCATGTATGTTTTCATGTAACACTAACACTAAATAGTATCTTAGATAAACATGCACCTGTTGTAACTAAAAAAGTTGTTCTGCGAACTCAAGTACCTTGGTTCACTGATAATGTAAGGATTGCAAAAATACAGAAAAGGAAAGCTGAAAAGCGTTGGTTAAAATCTAGGATGATGAGCAATTGGAATAGGTATAAGTCACTACGCAATCACATGTTGCATGTGTTAAATGAAGCTCGCAGAATCCATCACAATGATTTGATTATGGAAAACAAAGGTGATCAAAAGCAGTTATTTCGTGTGGTGAAGTCTCTGTTGAATATTGCGAATAAACAACCTGTAATACCATGCATTATTGACAAACAGGGCTTTGTGGATGATTTAGGCAAGTTTTTTCAGAACAAAGTATTACAGATCCATGAAGATATTGAGTCAAGATTGAATGCAAGCAGCAATCCAAAGACAAATTATCTTCAGGTCTCCTCCCATGACGTACCTGACTTTATTAACTTTACTCTTCTGTCAGAACATGATGTTAAGAAACTTATAACTAAGTTCAGCAAAAAGTCTTGTGCATCTGACCCAATGCCCACAAAGATTCTTTTACAGTGTATGGACACACTGATTCCCACCATCACATCTCTAATTAATCTCTCGTTGTCATCTGGTAATTTTCCTTCGCTGTGGAAAACCGCTATAGTTAAACCATTATTGAAAAAACCTGGCTTGGAAACAAAATTCTGTAATCTTCGGCCTGTAAGTAATCTGAAGTATGTATCAAAGCTAGTGGAAGGTGCTGCTTATACGCAAATAATGAATCACCTCGACTGCAACTCTCTTCTTCCAATTAATCAGTCAGCCTATAGACAGTATCACAGTACTGAAACCACACTGTTAAGAATTAAGAGTGATATTCTCATGGCTATGGATGATAAGAAAGTCACCTTATTACTTTTATTAGATCTTAGTAGCGCATTCGATACCATTGATCATACTAACCTATTGCATACACTAAACAGACACTTTGGTATTAAGGGTGTAGTACTTGACTGGATAGAATCATATCTAACTGACAGATGTCAGCGGATCCAAATTGATGAAACTGTGTCTGAAATTTTCTCAGTACCTTTCGGAGTCCCGCAAGGGTCCCGTCTCGGCCCTCTATTGTTCACTTTATACACAAGTCAACTCATTACAAATATACATAGTCTATTTCCTAAAGTATCTTGTCACTGCTACGCAGATGACACACAGGTGTATCTGTCTTTTACGCCAGACTTGCTTGCTCAGCAGCAGAGCATCTCTCTTCTAGAAGATTGTGTTGGTTACATACGTGAATGGATGCTGCATAACAAACTTATGCTAAATGACAGTAAAACAGAATTACTAGTTATCGGCACATCTAAACAACTGAATAAGCTAGATTTTGACGGGATATCAGTTGGCAGTTCAGTCATAGAATTAAACTCTAATGTAAGAAATCTTGGTGTATTTTTTGATTCGCAATTGAATATGGATGCACATATTACCAATGTGTGCAAATCTTCATTTCATATGATATACAACCTCAGACGTATACGAAAATTCTTTGACAATGAAAGCATGAAAACAATTGTCCATGCATGCATTATTAGTAAGGTAGATTATTGTAACAGTTTGTTGTATGGGCTCCCCTCATCTCAAATTGGACGTCTTCAGCGAGTACAGAACGCATGTGCACGGCTGATTTGTAGTCAATCTAGATTTTCAAGGATTACCCCTGTATTAAAAGATCTGCACTGGCTTCCGGTTCGCCAACGAATATCTTTCAAGATTTTGTTAATTGTATACAAGGCACTAAGTGGTCAAGCCCCCAGTTACATTTCTGAGCTTTTACAAAGAAAAGTTCACAGACACTCTCACAACCTGCGTAGTTCTAATGATAATCTGCTCCTTCACATCCCCGCTCGTAATACAAAGATAACTTTGGGAGATCGCGCTTTTGCCTGTGCAGCCCCAAGGTTATGGAATGGTTTGCCGTATGTTGTGAGATCATGTCCATCAATAGAAACGTTCAAACTTAAACTGAAAAGTTATCTGTTCAAATAACTACCATACATTTCTTTTACCCCTTTTTCTAATTTTGTTTTTCAAGCATTTCACCAGCTCTAAATTGCAGCGCAGTAGAATATATGCACATAGTTTCTGCGCTATATAAATGAGTATATATTATATTATTGTAAATAAATACAAACAATACAATATCCTCCAACTGCTTATCTTGAAGACTCACTTTGTACTTCCTGTGACGGTATTGACCACCGTCCTGAGAATGTTGGGAGGTTTGATGAGCTCCTTGAGAACGTTGGATTCCGTCGCCAGAGGAAACCCATTATCAAGCATTTCCTCTAGAAGCTGTATGGGGTAGAATGAAATGTCATTAAAAAAAAATTAAGATTACTACACCCAATATTTAATGCATCAGTATTTCTCATTCAATGATAAAATTTTGAGTGGAAATAACTGCTAAAATCCCCAAATCAGAAGTGCGGCGAAATCTCAAATTTGCTGTTTTAACTTATTACCAATTCTGAAATTTTGAACTTGTAAAGGCACTCTCCATCACCCTCGATCTACTTGTATACTAAGTATAAAAGGAAACAAATGTTGTATTGAAAAAAATATTCATGATGCCGATTAAAAAGAAAAAAAAATGATCAAATATTTGTATGGCTACAGATAGTTTATTGTCCTGAATTGGACCAAGCCATTGAATATGGCTATTTTTTCCTGGATGATTACTATTTGATATCACAATAAAAAATATTTTATAGAACATGTGTCTGGTATATGAAAAGGCAATTCCATTTAATATCAGGGGAAAAATTATATGGGGGCTAGGGGCGATTTTGCCCCCGAAATGCTCAAAAGAGCGATGGAAACCCCCAATCACTACAATAAAGCTTATTCAAGCAGCCCTCGAAATATATAATCTCAATTTGTGCCTGTAACATGTGTATGTTCATGTCTGACCCCTATATGTGGAAAATTCCTGAAAACGATTTGTCTCTCTCTCTCTCTCTCTTCTACTTCATATGAAAAAGTTATATTGCTCTGAAAACTATTATGGCTTGAGCAGTTAGTGAAGTAATCTAAATATGGAGATACAGGGTTCCAACAGAAATTTGAGAACAGAATTCCATGACTAAATTGCTGCTTTCCATGACTTCCTGTGTCGTCCCGGGAGTTATGTAGAATTCGGGATAAATGGAAATCACGAACACCAATTATAATAGCAGAGTATGATCAAAGTATGAGAGTTGCGAGATACAACAAACTGGAAAGCTGCCATAGCCAAGAGGTAAAGGGAATTCCATGACATTTTCATGACTCTTCACAAATTTTTCAAATTCCCTGACTTTACATGGCCACAAATTTTTCCAGGATTTTTCATGAGTAATCATTTTATGGAATTTCCCATCTTACCTCGTATACAACCACATAGTTTTCCTTAATGGACGTCTCGGTGCACTCTGAGAAATAGTCCGCAAATGTGTCTACAACTCGATGTAGGAATTCAATCACAAACAGAGGGGGAGCTGTTTGGAAAAGAAATGGATTAATAATGTGTATTCTGAAATATTCCACGACGAATGATACACTATTATGATATGTTATCATTTCATAGCAGCATGATCATTTTGATCTATTTGATATATTTTCAAAGAAATGGATATTCATTTTTCACTGGGAAATGAACAAAAAAGGTGTTCCAATTACAAGGAACAATAACAAGACTACACAACCAGACATATTGTACAAAATCCTTCTCTTAGTCTTCAAAGAATTGTATGGTTACTCTCCTTCCTACATCTCACATGTCATCAATTTCTATGTACAATGTACCACACAGAAATCTCCGGTCGGCCAATCTTAACCTTCTCCAAACTCCCAGAGTCAATAACAAGTTCTACGGAGAACATGCCTTCACCAATCTCGCATTCCATTTCTGGAACTCTCTACCTCCCCCTACATGTAGCAACCTCAATAGCCAATTTCAAGAAATCTATCAAAACCTATCTATTCTCACTTTTGTAGTTTTCATTGTTGCATTTGATGTAGTTTAATAATGTAGTCAATAGTATTATACCTTGTAATGATATGTCATGTAATGTATATTTAATATTATTATAATAATGTAGGATGTAAAATACCGGTAATCGTAATTCAATAAGTCTTCTAATTAATGTAAAGCGCTTAGAGATCTTGATATTAAGCACTCTATAAATGCAATATCATTATTATTGTATCTAAATCATCAATTATTAAATATGCCAGTTCATTTGTTACATTTTATGTTCCAGGTACTTCCAGGTGTCCTGCAGAACATAAAAACTCAAGTACCAGCCAACATCATGTGGATCCCTCCATTTTCTCAGATCTCTAATGGATAAGTTGCTTATATTGTGTACTTTGTTTTGTTTTACTTACGGGGAAAAAAATGATATATTGAATGTACCTCAATTTATATTATAAATTTCATTTGCAAACGTTATGTAATTATTTTTAACCACTTTACTTTGTTCTGATGAAAATGAAATAAATCAAACTGAAACTGAATTGAAAATGTGAATGCAACCACTCAAATGCAAAGATTCGTATTCACTGCACATCAATACAAGGGACAAATATGGAAGCGCAAAGACTTATCAGAATCTGTATTGCTTCTCTGTTTCGACTGTGAAATATTTTTCCTAATATGCATCTCCAGATGTTTGAGCGATGACATGTGTATAATATTCAAAGTTTCAATATTCAAATTAAGTAATATTCAATTCCTGTCAACCCCAAAATAGTACAGCCATTCTATTGCTTTTCCAGTAGTTACAATGTATAGTGAATTTGATAACCATTCTGTTCTGAAAATTGAATTCAAAATATCTACATTATAAGAAAATATATCAGACACATTTGCTTTGCATGATTTGGGTGACGTTTTTACACATAGAAAACAGTTGTCTAGAAGGGCACAATAGCTTATTTATATGAACCACTACTACTTTCAACTTAATATTGAATTTAGGATGGCTGTTACAATTATTTGAATGCCAATCATATTCAGGGGTGTGAGTAGTCACAAATAAAAAGATCTGAAAAAAGCTGAAGGGTGTTGAAAAATTCTGAAATAGAAATAGCTCCCATATATTTTGTACAGAGGAAAGCCAAAATAAGCTGAAACTAAGCAGAAAATAAAAACAAAAAAAATCTGATATCAGCTAAAAAATCTGAACTCTCACACCCCAGCATATTGATATTTGAATATAATATATGCTTTCTTATACAACTCCCAAGAATGTTCTGTAATCTGATTGGTCCAAATCAGATCACATGATATTCAACGAATCGCACTATTGCACCCAAAACGCACTATCCTGCACTCTGATGTCATACCAAAAGTACTATCCTGCACTCTGATGTTAGAGTGCAGGATAGTGCGAGGTCTGGAATTATCTAGAATTTAGATAAAATATAGCATTTGGGTCAACTCAGTAACATGGGGGGTTGTATAAAACAAACAATGCACGCATTCTTGTGCATGGAGGACCTATATAATGAACTCTGTGCTCGACTCGCCAAATGGATATACCGCACTCGGTCCTGCAGACCCCGATGCGGTATATCCATTGACTCTTCATGCACATCGTTCATTATTTGGCCCTGCATGCACATGCTTATGTGCATTATTTGTACATTTCCTTACTTTCTGTCTGTACCACAGCAACAAAGTAGATCTGACTCCTGTATATGCTGATGAGATAATGATGCGGAGTTGCAATGATGGGAGGAACATCAGCCTTGCTGCATGCCTGTCATTTTGAAAGAAAATCCTCATGTCCTTTATACATGTAAATGCTCGACGAATATTCTGAATAATTCATTCACTTATTTATGACAAGCTAAGTACATGTAACAATATACAAACTTCTATCATTTGATGCATAGTCAAAGCTATAATGTAATTGCAAATAAATATTCTGAATAAGAAATTTTGGTCGAGATATTACAAAATGCATGGAAATTATTTGAAAAATCATTCTGTACAATAATTGGTATTAAAATATATTGAAAGTTTAAAGAATAACCTCACAAAGGCACGATGATTTTCATGTACATTATTAGAACCTAGTGGAGATGTGATGATAACTAAGAACCATTTCTAACACACCTTTTCCTGTGCTTCAAAAAAGTAGTCACATACTGATCTGCTTACAACACTCTTCCAATGTTTTTCCATAAAGATATCCCTGTGAAATTGAGAACAAAATAGCAGAGAATTGCAAAAATTAAGGTGGAGTCAAAAGCAGTAGATCTAGGAGGAAGTTGAAATTGAACCATCATAATTAAAAAAGGCAACTTTAAAAAAGGTCAAGTCCACCCTATAAAAAAAGTTATCATAAAACAAGAACAAAGCTGAACATTTCATAAAAATTTGACCTAAAAAATGTTGAGCATTTCATATAATCGGACAATTTTGCTTTAAAACAGTTACATTTGTACATTATACACAACCCAGGGTTATGCAAAGGAAAGATCTGATGTCACTCACTACATGTACTTATTTTGTTTTTCATGTATAGAATATTTCAATTTTACATATATGACAATAAGAACCCTTTTGAACCACAAAAGGTTACAATGACAATTTACATATTAAGGAAGGAACAGAAATTTGTTTTACAATACAAACAAGAGAAAATTGAGAGTGGGTGATCTCATCAGTTTCCCCATTTGCATACTGGCCAGGTGGCTGGTGAGTGTTTCATAAATCTATTATGTATACCAGCTACTTCCGAAACTGGGGATCCTTTTGTGTTATAAATTATGTACATGTAAACCAAATTTTCCCTAAGAAGGGATTACCAGTAATTCTAAAGTCAATCTTAACTTACAAACGGGTTTATGAAACACCCACCTAGTGTTTCTTACAGTTGTTTGTAAGTTACTGTACAAATGACTTTATGCAGAAATGCTGATCATTTTTGTGCTTTTAAATGAAAAATCTCTTTGACTACGTAGATGACCTATTACCTAAAAACATGTTCCAGTTGCATAACTTTACATGTAGCCTATGGGCACAAAAGCTTTGATTTTATGAATAACCTACTTTACCAAGATGTGCAGAATCCTGTTATCGATCAGCAGCAGTTAACGATCAAGTCAAGGCTGATCAGCTGTTTCACGCCGATCTTACAAAGTGTATCGGCATGATATGATCAGTGGCCATTTGAAATCGTTCTTGGCGCAATATTTTAACAGTTTTGAAGTCAAAGCAATTTTAAAACACTTCCTGATAGATTCTGCAATTGATTTGAGATCTCTGTTACATACATCAATTTTTATTTTCCTTTCCAACGATGTCGAGAAAATGCATCCTTTATATTTCTTCTCAGAGAACGGGAGATCATAACAAAATGTATATAAAACTAATTCTAAGCTGTTAGTACCCAATCATTGTAAAACCTTCCCAATCTATCGTTCATTAATCTTAGATATGTTCGATTACAATTCTGTTTTATTTTCCTTTCCGCTGTTGTCTGAACAATGCGTCATTTATATTTTTTTTGAGAACGGAAGTTCATAACGGAAGGTATATTAAATATGTTTTTACTTGTTAGCACCTCAAAACAATTTTTTTAATATTCCTGATCATCCGTTTAGAAATCTGACATATTTACAATTTCTAAATTCTGTTTTACTTTCTTTTCCAAGGTTGTCTGAACAATGCAACACTTAATCTCTTTTGGGAGAACTAAGAGTTCATAACGGCAGATTTATAAAAATTGTTCCTAGCCGTTAGCACCTCAAGACAATTATAAAATGTTCCTGATCGTACATGTACGTTTAGTAATTTGAGATATTTTTACGACCTGTATTCGTTTTTATTTTCCTTACTGAGGTTGTCTGAACAATTGACCATTTATTTTTGGAGAATGCGAGTTCATACGGAAGGTATATAAAATATAGTTTACATGTGTCTCTTATACTGGGAGGCAATTCAAGGACAAAGTGCCATGATGAAGAAGTATGTCAAAATATTTAATATCATCATGGAGTCCTCCAGGGCCAGGGGAGCGTTTCATCAACACTTTTGTCTGACAAGTTGTTACTAGCACGTAACAAACTACTAACACTATGCAAATGCATACACAAATAAAGAATTGTAGGACTACATTGTTTCTTTTGACTTGTGACATCTTTCCTTTATTCTGATTGGCTGACAAGCACTGCAACTTTGATAAATGTCAGATAAAATGGGACTTGCCGGATAAAACGTCCGACATGTCCTTTCATGAAACACTCCCCAGATTATTAAGCCAAAGTAAGTGTCATGTGACTTGTGACAGTCCAGTGTCTGTGAGTGTGAGTTGTGACTGTGAGTGGTGGGGAATTTGCTCAAACTTCGAAATGGGCCATAATAATAATTAGTCAGTGCCCAGGCCAGAGGCTAGAAATTCTAGCCTCTGGCCTGGCCCTGGGCACTAAGCTACTAGGCCTACTCCTATTAACTATAGACTAGTAGCTAGAATCTAGATCATCTTCCAATGTCCAAATACACAAAAATAAAGAAAATCAAAGGAAAAGCTAATAAAAAACAATAACAAACTAGCACGTAACAAACTACTAACACTATGCAAATGCATACACAAATAAAGAATTGTAGGACTACATTGTTTCTTTTGACTTGTGACCCGTACCGTATTGGTATGATGGGGTGTCCAAACTTCGCGCACTTTTCATAAATATTCATCAGGCTTAATTTTGTCCACAAATTATTCATAATTTATACAAAACCAATTCAAGAAATAGTTACCACATTGACGGCAAGATCGTAAAACTATAAAATCATGGACGAAAACATAAAGTAGGTCACGGGGTTTCGCCGGTATTGCGATCTAAAAATTTTATTCCGATGGGCGAATGCGGGCTGTGCTGGAAAACCGTTCAGAAAAAGTGTGACTTAACTTCGCGCACCAAAGCTTTTGTGGAGATTTAAACAAAGACTCAAGCTCAAAAAGTGAAATATTTGTATCAGATTGATGGCAAAATGCTATGGAATCGGTTAGTACCACATTTAACTCACATTTTTTATGATTTCTACTTGTAAAATGGTGATATCGTGATGCTTGTTGCTTTCTTCAAAACGGGCGCTAACGGTGACAAATTTGCTGATCTTTTTTTTGCCAATATTTTCATGAATACTGGACTAATCCTAAAGAAACTTTCAGCGAAAAGTAATATTAGGTCGCTTTTCACATTGATGTCAGATTTTAAGGATATTGGCTAGTTTGGGAGATAATGACCGTCCGCGAAGTTTGGACACGCGCAAAGTTTGGACTCACTGCCGTACTACTACCGTACTTGTAGTTGTATTGACTAGGCTATTGCATACCGGTACGTAGACAGGAATAACCGTCGTTTCTGGGGATTTATTCAACAATTTCTGACATTTTACTGTAATCCCCATTCACCGACGGTAAAGTGTCCGTGTGGGCTCCCATTCGTTATAACCCCAGCACCTTTGTCCGACCAGAGTCCAAAGTTTGAGGTTCTTTTACACATCGAGGTTACAATCTAAGGATATTTAAACTAAACATTCTTAATATTTAAATATTCAATTTTACAAAAATTTAAACGATATAGATGAAAATGCATGAAAATTATACTTTACCGATGTTTAGTTGGGTACGACACAGGAAAACAGGTCAAAATGGCAGCCAAACTATGAAATATTTACAAACGAACGCGGAGAGGGCGTCAACAATGTACGAATGTGATATCGATATTGCATTCCACCAGCACACCTACAAGGCAATAATACGATATGATACACTCACAAAGACAAACGATAATAGTTATAATCGCGATATATCGAGACATTAACGATAATGACGTCATTCAAGATGGCAACTTGCAAGATAAACCGTCACTAGGCGTCAGGTCAGGAGAAAATGGCTTATCTTAGATGACAGATTTCTCAATCATCCAGTGGATTATTTTATCAATAAATCCGGTCCATGGTACCGTATGCAATTACTTAAATTATTTGTATTTCCCTGAATTTCATCATTAAATTTCGCTCAAAAAACAGTTTTACATTGCGATTTATAAAACGCTAGTTCACTATACGTTGTCTGTAGCCACGGACCCCCCACCCATGGGTTCATATCGTCTCGCGAGCGAAGGATTATCAGTCATACGCACGCGACACACAACTACACTTCCAAAATACAGTGGGCTTTTGCCCACATAAAATATTATGTATAAATAAATATTCCACATCCTGCTATGACACTTACTGAATCATTTAGATCCTTCCGTGACTTCTCCTTGAAGTTTCTTTCTAAAAATATGTATATTTTCTTGATCTTTAGTGAAGATTTTACGGAGATAGAAATTAGTCAGCGTTGATATCAATTTTCTCCTGAAGAGGGAGCGCGATTTATATTCATATCAAAGACACGACAAGGGAAAGAATAGGCACCTACACTAGTTTACACCCATATCGACGCAAGGCATTACGCAAAGTCCGTGAAGTGTCCAATCTTTTCATTGTATAGACTTTGGTATACCGTATACGTATTATTGACGTTCGTCAAAGCTTGTACTGCTGGTTTCTTTCCAGGCACGTATATTATTTTCATTTTTTTTATCAGTCATCTTTTTAAATTAATGCAAATGAGTGTTATCATCACCAATAATAATCATTAATTATGTTTTTTGAAGGCATTTCATTAATTGGTGCCCATAATTAGTAAATTAATCATGAGGATTGCGCATTCAAAGAATTTAGATACAGTTATAAAATTACCGAGGAGCTGAATCAAGGTTGTGAAATTATTAGCGCCACCAACGGGCTTCCTTGTATTTCCGTGGAAGAGACAAGCGAAGTCACTTTCGAGGCCGAGGTAAGCAAAATGTGCTTTTTTTTATCAGATTATTATTTTCATATTCAACAAACTCTTGCTACTTACCGGCAAGAGCCCCGGTGCGGTAATCCTCTGTTTTAGGGGTCCAAATTATTTTAGGTTGCTAACTTCAGGCAAAAGTCAAAAATGCACTGACAATGAGAATAAGTCGTCCGCAAGCTACAAGGCCGTGAACGTACGAGCGCGCTCGATCGCCTATCGGCCTGGCTGGTCAATTGACTGCACTCCCAGGGAGTCAAGGCGATAGGTGGGGGGGGGGGTCCAATAGATACATATATATTGCTATATATCACCTCCTCTGTTTGAGGGGATTTTATTAATTGTGGCATTGGGGGGTACATTATAGGGCATAATGATGACATTGGTAGCAAGGAGAAGGGGTGGTGGCAAGAGGGGATGAACTGCTCCATTATTAAGGGGAGCAGGCACAAGGGGGGGTCCAATAGATACATATATATTGCTATATATCACCTCCTCTGTTTGAGGGAATTTTATTAATTGTGGCATTGGGGGGTACATTCATCATTATGCCCTAAAATGTACCCCCAATGCCACAATTAATAAAATCCCCTCAAACAGAGGTGTTATATAGCAATATTGAATATATATGTATCTATTGGACCCCCCCCCTCCCCCCCCCACCTTTAGCCTTGACTCCCCGGGAGAGCAGTCAATTGACCAGCCAGGCCGATAGGCGATCGAGCGCACTCGTACCTTCACAGCCTTGTAGCTTGCGGACGACTTATTCTCATGGCAGTGTATACAGCCACAGGCGTGTGTCTTTACCATCCAGCCACACGCGTGTGGTTATATCCAGAACACTATCGAGTATCTGTGGATACCGCCACACGCCGCCAGTAATAACAGTAAAACACGTATGTAGGTCTGACCGTCTATATCACGATCAAAATAACCTAATTTCTTCATTAAATTCTTACATTCTAAACCCCTTTGATTTCTTTAAATTGTTTCAATTTCATTCTCACCGTCTTCTTTCCTTGCTTTTCTTGTCTTGTTACAAAAGGCCGCCTGTTAAATAGCAAATTTCCACACTTTTTCTACTTGTGTCGATTCTCTACTGACTCTAGGCTATGTGCGCGTACGTGCGTACGTACGAAACCCAAACTGTGTATGTCTACTGCGCTAGCGCTGCGCTAACGCTGTATGGGTCTGCCACCGCGAAGGAAGCCAGAATCGACACAAGTAGAAAAAGAGAATTTGCTGTTAAACAGACGACCGTTTGTAACAAGACAAGAAAAGCAAGGAGAGAAGACGGTGAGAATGAAATTGAAACGATCTAAGGATATCAAAGGGGTTTAAAATGTAAGAATTTAATGAAGAAATGAGGTTATTTTGATCGTGATATAGACGGTCAGACCTACATACGTGTTTTACTGTTATTACTGGCGGCGTGTGGCGGTATCCACAGATAGGTGTTCTGGATATAACCACACGCGTGTGGCTGGATCATGGATGGTAAAGACACACGCGTGTGGCTGTATACACTGCCTATTCTCATTGTAAGTGCATTTGTGACTTTTGCCTGAAGTTAGCAACCTAAAATAATTTGGACCCCTAAAACAGAGGATTACCCCCGGTGCGTAGGCGTAGCGAGAAGGAGCTTCGGCAAATGTTACTTCAGCAATGAAGCGATGTTTGCCGACTACTTCGAAATCCAGGGTCAAACACGGTCTATTGTACGAGGTTAGTACATACTAACCTCGTACAATGTGTGAGTGCGGACCCCCAACCACTTCAGTCTATGTATGGTGAGTGGAGCCAACGGCAACGCAGTTCAGCGGAACAACCAAAATACAGAGACGAGACTGAAGCTTTTGGTCTAACCGGTACGGTACCATACCGTACCAGTAGGTGCAGGTGTGTGCGTTGCGAGAAAATCGCCACTGTCGTCGTGTCACACAGAGGACATCTGCTCCATTTTCACAATTTTTTTAAGAAGATAACTGTACCTATACATACCCTGAGGAGTTTATCATGAACAAGCTGTGAATCATTTTGACGGGTGGATGAAAATCATATGCAGAATAGTTCTAACAATGCCGTTTGGGGTGTTTTAATCTCCGGTTCTTGACGATTTTTTTGTCTTCGCTTCCATTAATCCTGAAAGTAAATGGCTGTGTCTGCAAAACGTCCAATATCATAAGAAAAGATTTTGTTTTTGTGTATATTAAAAAAAAAGCCGGGTTTTATTCGGGAATTATCGGCTTTCAGCAAATCAAAGCCCAAGGAAAAGCCTCCTCAAAATTTGTCGAAATGACAATTAATGTTGGTAAAATGCTCGATCTCCATCACCGGCTTGATTTTGGAATTATTTCTCTAGCTACCATTAAAATAGACTGCATGCGCATGATCACTTTTCAGCCAATAATGATAATGAAATGAAAATGATTAGTAAAAACGGAAACGTAAAGAGAATCCGCAATGAAAATTTTAAAAATTCCTGACCAATTGGGGTTTTAAAAATTACCATTCATCATTTTGTTTCTATACTCTGCATAATTGTGTAGTTCCCGGCCCCAGGGGGAGGGGGCAGGGCACTTCTATATCAACGATTGGATAGTCGCGGGACTGGATATCGAAGACTACCCAAAACAGGTATTTTCCATGTTCTGAAAATGCACCCCTTTACAATTTATTGGCGTGTGAAACTCTACCCTTTACAAGTATTGGAAACAAACGGCACCCTTGACAAGTATTTCCTTACTTTTTGATCGTATAAACAAGTATGCCTACAGCGATAGTTATATTTAACAGCCCTAGTAATCCTTTTCCTATATTATGTACATTTGAGTTATACAATTATACACATGATACATAAGAGAAGCAAACAAACAATTAACACACAGTTATGATTATGAGTAAGTTTTCCGGGACCACCTAGTTCCCACAGCTAGGACGTACCTAAGAGGGGGGACGGTCCCCCCCCCCTAAATTTGTTGTTGATGACTTTTTTTTTTTTTTTTTTTTTTTTTTTTTTTGCTTGTCAATTTATTTTCCTACGCCCTCCCAAAATTGTTGTCCCCTCCTAAAAATTTTGGCTTCCGCCGCCAATGCCTCTAAGAACACAAACACGTAGTAATGGGAGTAATATGAATAATCTTAATTTCTTAATTTCTCCGTTAATTTCATACTAAAATAATTGATGATTTGCATATTTTCGTTTCCACATGTAACTTTTCGTATGCACTATTCACATTGAGTAGCAATCACCTTGATTTACCTGAATTAGAATAACTGAACTATAGGGGGAGCCAGGGGGTTTAAGTTTGTCATAACTTTTTGAATTTTCTCTATTGTAATGCTGATTAAAATCTAGATGAATTAACGTTATTTCCCTACATTGTACTCATGTACCATCATCTTTTATCCATGTATTCACTTATGATTGTTTTGGATGTTCTGTTTGTTATTTCCTTATGTAGTTTGTTTATTATATTGTAAATATTTGTTTACAGGGCCCCCTGGAAAACAGTATACAAGACTATGCGGCCACCCTGAAAACGAAATCAATAAATAGTGTTGTTGCAAAAAGTACATATCCCCCATATCATTAAATTATTCGTTTTTATATCCTCGCAAATTGGACCTTCAAATATGGTAGCTTTCCTAAATAATACCTTTTTTCATTATTTTAGCGGTTTTGACACCCACGTTACGTACGTAACGTGCATGCTCTATCTTTGAAAAATAGATCCTTGTTTACGCGTGGTATCCAGTCGTCAAAGGATCATCGCAAACCATTGTGTTACCCAGGTATAATCTTTGTTACTTTATATTTAGTACAATCGTATTTGCCAAATTACGATTGAAATTAAGCAGGAAACTCAATAATGCTTTCGAGCATCAAAATCGGTAGCCAAAATTATCCGGAGTCTAATATATGAGCACCTGGAACTCATTTACAAATAAGGTAGGTATTTGCGGCTACAGAAATACTATGTTTTATATTATTATTATCATTATAGCTTCACCTGTTCCAGCCTGGACGGATTGTATTTCGATACGACCCCCCCCCCCCTCCCAAATTAAAACAATGAAACACTTAAGGCAAATATATTGTATTCACAACTGATGCGAGCGCGTAGCACACGAGCTGGATTTTTTTTTTATATATACAGACAGTTTTGGCCATTATCTCGCTAAGAAAAATAATGAAGACGAATCGATGGCAGAATAATTTGAACATATTTAAACACATTGAGTAGGCCTGCGATGCGAACACGAAGAGAGATCATTTATTTCTTTTATAATGATACTAAATTTTATATTTTCCAAATATTGTATTCACAACTGATGCGAGCGCGTAGCGCACGAGCTGGATTTTTTTATATATACAGTTTTGGCCATTATCTCGCTAAGAAAAATAATGAAGACGAATCAATGGCAGAATAATTTGAACATATTTAAACACATTGAGTAGGCCTGCGATGCGAACACGAAGAGAGATCATTTATTTCTTTTATAATGATACTAAATTTTATATTTTCCAACTATTCCATCCCCTTCGATCGTTCATTCACCTTTCTTTCTTGTTTTCTCCTTGAGGAGGAGGGTCGCACGCCGTGGAGCCCCCTGATCCGCCTATTATATGAAAGTAAATTGGGTACCTTGGATTGCTTGGATATAATTAGTACAGACAAAACAGGTCCTGGAAATTTCTAAATCTATAACTAACAGTCATTCGCTTTAAAAATGCGTTACAGGTTACCTTGATTCATTATAACCATGATAACACTCTTATTTTGTTTGATATTGTTTAAAAACATGTCATGCATATGAAAGAGCGAGGAAATACATGGTACTGTAGCCTTATTCATGATCACAGTGGCGTAACTACGGGGGTGGGCATGGGGGGCACGTGCCCCCCCAATCGGCTGGCAAAGAAAAAGTGGGAAAGGGAGAAAAAGAGGGAAAAGGGAGGAGAAACGTAGTGGGGAAAGAAGAGATTATTGTTCATTATAAGTTATTTAATATTATGTTATATGTTATATTACATAAGAAGCATTTTTTCATTACTTTATGAAACATTATTTGCTTCATTGTTCCTGGTGCTCGCATAGACTGTTTAACGATATATATAATCCTCTTGTACTAGAACCTCCCGTTTTCAAATCAATATACACAAATATATTTCCTCGCAATTCGAGTTATTATTGCTTTATGTAGTGACATATTCTTCTTTTTCATGACTACTTAAAGTGATTGCCCTATTTTAAGGTCTTAATATAAAACATTTCCTGTATGTGCTAACGTTCGCATTAGTTGATTAGTGAGATTTCTGCTCTTCATGAATTCCTTAAATCAGTCCTTAAAATGTCAATTTTTCTGATCTGAATATCAAAAATTTTCAGCTCGCGCTTCGCGCTCGCATCATTTGGCTATACGTAAGGTGTTTGTGAATTTCTACAAACAAAGCCTTAGAATGCCCACTCCTCAGGTCGGAATATCCTAAATTTTCAGCTCGCGCTTCGTGCTCGCAGTATTTGATTAGTGAGATGCGTATGATACTCATTATTACAATGATGACTTCAAAAAGTACTTCATGTGTTTAGATGTAATTGTAACAAAATCGGCAAGCGCTTGGCACCGGCATTAGATGACTATGATGAGAAATGTATACTCTTTATGGATTCACAAAAAGCATAGTCCTTAAAATATCCATGTTTGGGGTCAATAAATACAAAAATTTGAGCTCGCATTTCGCGCTCGCATCATTTGGTTAGTGAAATACATACAAGCTAAGGGAATACATACAAACAAGCCTTAGAATGCCCCTCCTCAGGTCTAAATTTCCTAAATTTTCATCCCGCGCTTCGCGCTTGCAGTATTTGATTAGTAAAATGCGTATGATAATCATGATTACAATGACTACAAAAGGTGCTTTATGACTGTGTTTAGATTTAATTCCAACAAAATCCGCAAAGGATGGCACTAGCATTAGATGACTGTGGTGAGATATTTATACTCTCAATGGATTCTGAAATATAGTCCTTAAAATTTCTCTATTTAGGGTCAATATTTAAATATGACCATCTGTACATATAATGTACGTTCCCTTTTAGGAGAGGATAGGCTATATGATCTGGAAAAAGAACTAGGCAACATCACATGGGACATAGTCGGATTGTGTGAGGTTAGACGCCGTGGGGAACATCTACAACAACTAAAAAGTGGACATTTGCTGTACACAAGGGGAAAGGAGGAGAGTAGCATAGGAGGGGTGGGTTTCCTTATTCACAAGACCATAGCATCCAATGTCATTAGCTACAAGAGCACTTCAGACAGAGTATCCCAGATTATCCTAAAAATCTCCAAGAAACAAACCATGAAAATCATCCAAGTATACCTTCCAACTTCTAGCCATGCGGACGAAGAGGTTGATATGGTCTATGAGGAAATTGCTAAACTACTTGATGAAGACAAAGCAAATTTTACTATAGTTATGGGAGATTTCAATGCTAAAGTTGGTAAAAGGGAAGATAATAGTGAGATGATGCTAGGTAAATTTGGAATAGGCACTAGGAATGATAGGGGAGATCGTCTACTGGAATTTGCTTCATGCAGAGGTCTTAAGGTAATGAACTCTTTCTTCAAGAAAAAGGAACATCGAAAATGGACTTGGCAAAGCCCAAATGGCACTACCAGGAACGAAATCGATTTTATTCTAACAAACAGACCGGACATCATCACAGACGTTTCCGTGCTAAATCGTTTCAATACTGGAAGTGACCACAGGCTTGTGAGAGCTAAAATGCATGTCAATTTCAAGCTAGAAAGAAGTAAACTAATAAGGAAGAAGAATGCCAGCCTAAATGTGGACAAACTTAAACAATGTAAGGATGAGTTTCAACTACAGCTAAGGAACAGATTCCAAGTGCTTCAGGATGAAGTAAACCAGGAAGATATAAATGATATCTATAATAAATTTTCTCACACTGTCCAAACTTGTGCTCTTGAGATAGCAGGTAAAAGGGAAAATCAAACAACTGACAAGATCACAAAGGAGACACTTGATCTGATGGGAAAAAGGAGACAGATGAAGGTATCAACACAGAAGGATAGCATAGAGTATACAGAATTGTGTAAAGCAATAAGAAAACGTATGAAAAGTGAAATTCGCAGCTTCAACATAAAGAAAGTCCAAGAGACCATAACAAATAATAGCAGCTATAAAGCAACCAAACGTAAACTCTCCAGTGGGAAATCACAACTGATAGCTATTAAAGGGGAGGATGGAAGTGTTATTCATGACAGAGACCAGATAATTAATCATGTGAAGATTTTCTTTCAACACTTGTACTCCAGCAAGGTCCATGTTGATGCACCAATCATTGCTCGAGATGCAGATGAGGACATAACTCCAGTAGGAGTAGATGAGGTTGCTAAAGCCTTACAAGAAATGAAGCGTGGTAAAGCACCAGGCAGCGATGAGGTGCTGGTGGATGTCCTTAAAGATGGAGGCTATGTCATCTTGAACAGCTGGCCAAGCTGTTTACACTCTGTTTAGTAAAAACACAAACACCAGACAGCTGGAACAATGCAATCATAATCCTCATCCACAAGAAAGGAGACATAAAGGATATTAAAAACTATAGGCCAATTAGCTTACTTTCAAACACCTACAAATTATTTACAAAAGTTCTAACAAACAGAATCACTGGAACTCTAGATTTTAATCAACCGAGGGAACAAGCCGGATTCAGAAGTGGTTTCTCTACTGCAGACCATCTCCACACACTAAACCAATTATTAGAGAAGACTTGCGAATACAGACAACCCTTGTGTGTGGCATTTGTAGACTTTGCACAAGCTTTTGATAGTGTAGAATTTCAGGCAGTAATAACAGCTTTACAGGTACAAGGTGTGCACCATAGCTACATTAAACTAATTCAGGAAATGTATAGCCAAGCAACTGCAACCATTCACCTACACAAAGACAGTGATGAATTCCCCATTAACAGAGGAGTGCGACAGGGAGATACCATTTCACCCAAACTGTTCAACGCTGCACTGGAGGAAATAATACGTAAAATAGACTGGGAAAGTACAGGGCTAAACATTGATGGCGAGTGTCTCCATCACCTAAGGTTTGCCGATGATATCATTCTAATCACTGATGATGGCCTCAAGCTAGAAAATATGCTTAACGATCTCAACACTGAAAGTAACAAAGTAGGGCTGAAGATCAACATGAAAAAGACAAAAGTAATGTTCAACAAATTTGCTACGGAGCAAAGAATCATAATGGATAATTCTGAAATCGAGAGAGTAGATCATTATATCTACCTTGGGCAACATGTCAGAATGGATCATGAACAACTGGAAGAAGTTAAAAGGAGGACAAGAGCTGGATGGATCGCTTTGGGGAATTTCAATGACATTATGAAGAGCAATATGCCAATTTGCCTTAAAAGAAAAGTCTTTAATCAATGTGTTATACCGGCAATGACCTATGGTTCCGAAACCTGGTCTGTAACAAAGAAAATGGAACAGAAATTAAAAACCATTCAACACAGTATGGAACGTATAATGCTAGGGATATCAAAACGCGATAGGAAAACCATACAATGGATTAGGAGCCAGACTAAAGTAATAGACATAATCAAAGCAATTAAATCAATGAAATGGAGATGGGCTGGCCACCTTGCAAGATCACAATGATAATAGGTGGACCAAACGCATCACAGAATGGAGACCATGGCTAGGATCACGAAATCGGGGTAGACAGAAATTGAGATGGAGTGACGAGCTCACAAAATTCATTGGTATAAATTGGATTGCGTCAGCACAAGACAAGTACCTTTGGCACCAACTTGAGGAGGCCTTCGCCCTGCAGTATGCTGAACATGGCTGATATGATGATGATGATATAAAAAAAATTCAGCTCTCGCTTCGCACTCGCATTGTTTGTTTAGCAACACAGTTACATATCATGATTACAAAAAATTTGCTTATAATGTCCCTTTTTAGCTCTGAATATCAAACATTTTCAGCTCGCGCTCGCATTATTTAATCAGTGAGATACATATTCGTTTAATGGCACTGCATGTTCTTAAAATATCTCTATTAGGTCAGAATACCTGACAACTGAGCGCGCTTCGCCCGCTCCCTAAGTGACTCGAATTTTTTGCTGGTACTCGAATCACTTTCAAATCAAGGTATCATTGATACCTTGATTTGAAAGTGATTCGAGTACCTTGGATTGCTTGGATCTTCGGCATTCCTACGCAAAATAGTTTCTGGAAATTTCTGAAGGTAATATCAGATATTCAAAACGAAATCAAACAGCTATTTACAAACCACATGCTAAATGCTTTATTTTTATTAAATATCATATAAATTCAACATGGAAATCCCATGTGCAATTACAACATCATCGTTGCTTAGGGATCCGGCACAACACAACATAACATGAGAACCATTTTGCATGATGGATATTTAATCAATAAACATTGGTACAAAGTAAAATGGTATCGTCTGTGATTCGGGGTATCAATAAATAACTAAAATGTTCAAACATCAGTTATCAGTAAACCATTAATTATGTCTTGGTAAAAACATGCAAATACTTATCTTCCATTGATAAACATGTAATTACAGATACTTCATGCACTCCAATGACACCTATAGGTTATTCTGTATTTATTTCACTATACACCTCCGTTTTCAGGGAGAAAATTATTATAGTCTCGATATCAAAGATTCTTTCGGTGTATATAATATTCATTAATGGAAAAATCTAAACAAATTTGAAGAGACACATTTTTTATTTCTACAAAGCACATGAAGCATAGGCCTATATGTTTTAATATATAATTTAATCTCCTCTCTTTAAAATGTATAGAGGTCAAGGTTGAAAAATGGGACTGAAATCATGAATAAAATTAGGAATAACACAGACAATATACATGAACATTGTAAGAAAGTGGTATATGCAAAAAAATAAAACGACTTATTACATACTGATAAAAGGCGTGAATTTTAATACAAAATCTATATTGCATACTAAGCACGTGCGACAACAGACTTAACTAACATTTTTCGCATGGCAAGAAAAAAATAATATGCTTATTTTCTTATGTATCAATTCAATCTGGAATCGAATATATATTAGTTACCATGAAAAGTGTTTTTGAATCATATTTTCATCTGTGAAGACCTATGACTCCTATATCACAGAACAGGGAAAAACATTAGATGAAATTCAAAGGAACACAATAGAAATGAGAAAAAGGGGGAATTCGTGACGAAAATGCAAATAAGGAACCATGGAAACGCAATAAACATGATAAATGCGCATGTTTTCTTTGAAATTGCTAATGATATATGTCAAATTTTATGATGGAATAACACATTTATATAATGAATACCTTTTCATTAATTATATTTTAGATCAACCTTGAACAAGCAAAGTATCCGAGTGAAGTAAAAATAAAGAAGTATTTTAATTTAAAAAATTATGGATATATGGATCATCCTAAATATTACCTTCGCGGCGTGCGGGGGGGGGGGTATTTGTTCAGACATTTGATTTTCTTTACTCCATTCAAACCTTTCTTTTACTTACAACTAACGCTTAACTGTTTTAAAAAAATAGTATTTTAAGTCAGCATACAATTGAATATTCATTATAACGATTCAATGATATTTCATATTACTTATTTTTCACTTAATATTTCCATATTAATTTCTTTTTCAACATATTCAATGTATGGTGTCCTTTAGAGGCAGGAGCAACCAGTCAAGTAAAATAATGTGAATTTAGTTGCTGGCCGTTTATGTTGGTAAAATTCAATTGGAACCTAGCTGTTTCTACCTCTAACAAAGAAAAAATATATAAACTTCATACAATTAGTCATCAAATGGTAAATGAAAACGTTTATTTAGTTTATTTAATTTTCTTTTATTGAAATACAGGCCGGATTTGATGGAAAGTCGTAATTAAAATGTTCACGAAAAATGCTGCTACCTATATTGCCTTGTCAGACGGAAGCGTTGATTTGTGGCCAATCTTCTCAAATCGGAGGAATGGTCCTTGGACGGATCGCCTATCTCGTCATGGAAACCGGTCCCTAACCGGTCCCTAATTGCTGTTATTGTTCATAATCTATTGGGGTTTGCTTGTGAAAGTTCAATGACGTCTGGCAAGGAACCAACATCTCTTTTCCTATATTCGAAGAAAAATAGAACGAATCATCTTTAGAGCATGCATATTCAACCAAGGAGTGGAGAATCCTTTGTACATAACACGAAATCAATTGAGAGAATAATAGTTGTCTATTTTAAATCAAAGTAAATTGCAAGGCTGACGTACAAAAATATCATGATGAAAGTGAATGACTGCTTTTATTACTAAATACATTATTGCACTAGTGTATGTAAGTGTTCCAATTATTTTTAGGACACAGTTTAACCAATAAAATTTGTATTTTGATTAATCAATTAGACAGTGTACATTAAAAATTATACCAGTGTATTTACTGAATTCATTTGTTAAGAAATACAATATTTGAAAAACAAGTTACCGGGAATCGATTAATCGAACGTCATTAGTTCCCCCTGTCGAGACAGATTGGTCATATTCTGCAGGATGTGGAGTGCCTCTGTAAAAAAAAAATAGTTGACGAGAACTCATGAATTTAATTGAGTTGCCCGGGGGGCCACTTACATTGACGAGTGGATACCATGCGCGACCAAAAAACACGTAAAAGGACGTCCTTTTCACGATAGGTACGTTACGTACGTAACGTGATAAGGGTGTCAAAAACACAAAAATAATGAAAAAATGGTATCTATTTCGCTAGGAAAATTACGTGTTTAGGGACGAATTTGCGGGGATGATAAAACGAAATGAAAATGTTTTATAAAGGATGTCCTTTTTGCCCCAATACTTCGTGTTTAGAGTCCGATTTGCGCGAGGTGTAGAAGGTGGGGTCGTACTAAACCAAATAAGGTAAAGCCGACGACTGTCAAGTCCATTAACAATAAAACATTCCCGTACTTGTTTAGGGGTTCATTTCAGGGAATATTTGCCAAGAGTATCGTTTTGTTTCCAATACTTGTTAAGGGTAGGGTGTACACACGCCAATACTTGTTAAGGAGTGCATTAGTAGAATATGGAAATTACGTGTTTAGGGTGCTTTTCGAGACCCCATGGTCGCGCGCATGGTATCCACTCGTGAATGGAAGTGGCCCCCCCGGGCTGAGTTGAGTGAACACCAGGGCCCACTGTATACAAGTTACCATCATGGTTACTTAATTGCCATACAATGGTCACTTGCAAGTAATCCTTGATTCTGATTGGCTGTTGATCAGTGTTACCATGGTAGTTATCATTGGATGGCAAAGTTAAAGTAACTTTTATGCATCGGGGCCCAGGTTATTTTCAGTAAAACAATTTTATTCCTATTTTGTAGCCAGAAAAATCGGACACGTCGTTGTTCTGTTACAGGCCCTTTTAGGAATTCAATATGAAATACGATATACACTGTAAAAACGCTGTTTAAATTTTTAAGCACGTTGTTTAAGCCCGTCACTCTAACAACTTTTGTTTAAAATTTTAAACAACTGCTTAAACTTTTAAAACGACTGTTTAAACCTTTTAAACAACTTGTTTAAAAGCTTAAACAATTACAAAAAAGTTTAAACAACTTGGTTTTAGAGTGACATGCTTAAACAGCGTGCTATTTTTTTACTGTGTATATTTCTCCTTAGTTTCAACCATATATTGTTGAACTTGAGATGAAATAAACTTCTTGTCAACCAACCAATCAAATTTATCCTCGGGTCTACGGCAGAGCGAAAAAAATATCATCGGGTGATTATATTTTCAAATTATAAAATTTTTTGTTTAATTTTAAACAGAGCAATAAAAAATAGATCGTATTGACATTTGCTAATAAGACTCATAAAAACAGTATGTATAAATTGAGGTGGGTGTAATATATATTTTTCAGAAGTAAAACATAGTATTATAACAAAGGAAATTATCATAAACATCAAGATCTGAGAAAATGAAGAGATCCACTAAAAGCAATTGCTTGTAGAGCGTGGCCACTCTAAATAACTATTGCAGATTATATTTTTGATCATTTAGAAATAATCATTATAAATTGAATTTATAATAAATGGGCCACGAAATGTGTATTTGTTTAAAGCAGGTATTGATGCATTTATTAATAATAATAAATAATAATTACACATTTATAACAATGATATAACATCAAACATACATAATGATCAAATTACAAAGGTGACAACTGTATAGATATAGACATAATTCATGTAAACAATAGCAAATAAATTTAAATGCAGAACCAGCTATCGTAAGCTGAAAGCTTGAAATAAGCAGCCAGGTTGGGATACTCACATATCCCACTCCTTCTTTCTCCTGTATATGAATATAATATATACAAAAATAATAATGACCATTGTACATAGTACAGCGATCATTATACTTCCAGCGATGACGAACCAAGAAACCGAGGAATCTGCGGGGAAATCTGTCAAAAGAAAAAATAACAATATAGCAAACAAATTAAGTAGGCCTTTTGTTGTTTTGCAAAAGATAAACGTAAAGCAAGGTCAATTCTTTTCGTAACATGGGAACTGGAAGTTCTGACCTTCTATACATAACCCGTGGTCATACCAAACGTAAACAGATGACATATTGTTTTGGCTTTTCTTTTTAGATATTGAATGTTGACTTCTAAAACTAAATTTATTTAGCAGTTAATCATTGTGCATTCTCCATGTCACTATGGCAATTTTCTATTTGTAAAGGCCGATGCTACAAATTTTATCAAGTATTGCTCCTAATCTTCTTGTTTAACTTTTATTAAAAAATCCAGTCGGTGGAAATCAAATACCCATTGATTCTTAAATTCATTCTTAAAATATCACATCAGGGAAATCAGGGTGTGTTTACCTGGAGTTGTGATCAAATTCATTTCGGTGGTGGTCCAAGTCGTTGTAATTTCTATTTATATACAAATAAAACAACAGTTATAAAACTGATTTCTTTTTTTCTTTTTGCATGTATAAATCCTCAAATACGTTTTTCCGTTTACACCATATACGATACTGGTGGTCTGACACGCAACAACCCTGTTTTATAGATAGTTAAAGAGCTAGGGGACTTTATTGAGAGGAATGAGCAAAGGTTATATTGATAAACCAATGGGGTCACGTCCGGGCGCTATTAAATTAATTTCAGGACTTTGTTGTGAAAGGAAAAAGTCACGAGATTTGATTTAAAAACATTTCGTGTTAATGTTGTGAAGAAAATATACATTTCTATATAATATAACTATTTCTTATATTTGTATATTTGTGTATGCTGATATTTATATCGACACACTCTATGCTCACATTGACAATTATATACAATAATTTGTTGTATCAGACACTGTTAAGAAAAAATAGGCATCAAGTTAAACAAAACAAAAGCCCCCATAGAGATGATGATAAAGCAGATGATAAATTATTAATAACTCCTACTACTAACATTACTAAAAGAAAACTACTACTACCTCTACGACTACTACTACTACTACTTCTACTACTAATACTAATACTTCTATACTACTACTCATTATGACAATTATATTTTCAATGAATAATAATAATGACATGATAAAAGATAACTCATAATGCACCAAGTCTATCGTGCGCAGTACCATAATTCGCTCTGAGAAGAGGGAAATACACAAAAGAAGACTTGTTTATAATAATAAAAATAGAAAATAAATACTGTTGCTGCGGTTTCAATGTGTCAACAGCAGTATATAGGTAATATAGAATAATCACATGACAAAGGCACCATATATACCTTCAACGTATCTGGTTGTTTCAGTATCAGACGTCACTACTGTAGCTAGGAGGAAAGAAATTGTTGGGTAAACTTATTAACAGAACTAAGAAACCTCCATGTGGCAATTCAAAATGAAAGTTATAAGAATTCAGCGAAAACAAAAAGAAAAAATAGCAAATTTGATGTTGGGCCCATTGTGCTGGTGGTTGGAAAACAGTTTCATATAATTTAAAAGTCCTACATCCTTTCAAATACTAAATAATCGTTTAAAATGAGAGTGAATCCAATTGTTTTACTTTTACTTAATATAATCATCATAATATAATCATCATCCTGAAACGAGCTAAACCATTAATTGATTGTGTCGAAGGCGAAGCATTTGCGGGGTTTGAATCCTACACTTCGTTCCATCCACAGAACGCGTGCGTATAGGATCTGTTGCTTCTTCTCACATGGTGTACCACAGGACGCTATGTGTGGGCCGATTTTTCTTTCCATACCTTTGGAGTGTGGTAAGTTTCATTTTATCACACAACTCAATACCATCATGACCATTTTTAGCCGACGCCATCATGATGGTCATTAAACTCGCTATTTCTTTACACTCGACTCAACTAAGGACTGGATGAAAACATTATTCTTTTAAACTAAATCTAGACATGTGATTACTTTTAATGGTTCTATCGATTGCAGTTAAGCAAAATTGTAGTCAATCTCTTTTCGTGTTTTCAGGGAGAGGAGTGGGCAACATACCCGGCAACATCACTGACTTGTCGGCATCTCGGATCTTGCAAATTTTGAAAAGTCACGGCACGGTAATGCTGCATCTTGTAAAAAAATCAACGCATATTTGGCCAAAACAGTGACATAAGTAATGGCTCCCAAATACCGTGAAATACATGTCGATAGATGTATTACTACATCACCTACCTGCAGTATCAGACTCCGTTGAATAAGAACGCGTTGTCTCTATTATCTCTATATAAATGAGGATGATGAGAAGAGGGAGGGGGGGGGGGGGGGGGTAGAGGGAAAATATAGTGCAACTTTAGTTACTCTTTATACAAGCATAGCATCGATCACAACAATTTTCTACAGTGGTTACGATTCATATATATAGTGAAAAGAAATAAAGATAGATTATTCCAAAGAAAGCTCAATAGCTATAAGCATGACTAATTTGACATAACAACTAACTCTGCAAAAAGCCCTAATGGTGAGATTGTTTCTTCCAATATCTAGGACCCTACGTTATTCCACGTATATACCCATGACAGACAATGTTCTTTTACCATTTCATTTTCATGTATTTTTCATTTCATGTGTTTCATATTTTTAACTAAATATAAACCAAGTAAATACAATCATGTGGGGCGTCGTGGCCTAGTGGTTAAGACTCTCGTCTTTCAATCTGTGGGACGTGGGTTCGATTCCCTGCCATTGCGTGTTTTCCTTCAGCAAGAAATTTACCCACATATTGTACTGCACTCAACCCAGGTGAGAGATAAATGGTTACCGGCAGAAAGTACTTCCTCCAAATCGGTAGACTAGCTTAGCTGGGGTGATATAGGAACGCCTTGAGTACCTGACAAGGTGGATATACGTACGCTATATCAGATTATGTATGTCCAAATCCTATATTATTCATTTAATTATAACGAGTCAATGTCATAAACAATATATCAAGGTCATTATTAACTTAAAATAAACAGGCTAGAAAACCTGAACCATGAACCTACTTCCATCTTGTCACCTCACCTGATGATGTCTGTGCTGATGTGGAAATACCAAGACTCGTCGGGTAATGCGGAGTAGACGTTTCTAGTGCTTCAACAAAGAGATACAAAGTGGTACAATGATACAGATCTCGAGATGCTACATAAATACAACATCATGATGCTGCACCGTTGTCGGGCACTTTCAAATACTTTCAAACAATGTAAATAGTGATACATGTATTATATATCGTGTATATTTTTTGGACTGTGAACGAATCGAAGAATAATCTAAGTTCATATAGGCATAAACGAAACGGATTGATCTAAAAGGAAGTGGTGTTCAAGTTTAATACTTCAGAAGCGATTTAGACAATCAATACATGGATTATGCCAACACTCTAATGACACTCATATCGGTTAGACGATTGAGCAGTCCTTTATAATTAGGAATGAGATTTGATGTTTAGCTCTCTTTGGAGCAAAATTGTCCAATGGATGCACGTATGATCGTTTCAAAGGAGTTGACAAGTATTCTAAAAAGATGCAAAATTCCACAATTTACTCCAAATGGAATTCACCAACTCTGAGAAGAGTGTACTTATAGAGACAAATGCGTCAGTCACATTTGCTATACGGATGGTCAAAAACAGTTGTTCTAACATTTTTTAGTACCAGCTTCATACAGGTGGTTTGAATAAAATGAATAAAACGGCTGTTTTCGACTCGTCGTACGGCCGTCGTATAGCAAAATATTGACGTATATATATATATATATATATATATATATATATATATATATATATATTTGCATATATGAGGGTGTTACGGTGACAAGGTGCGATCATTATTTATGTACCACATCGAACCCCAGCATCTTCCCCGTGTGAACAGGATGAAACTCCCACACCATCGTGGCTACAGTAGAATATGCTGGACTCGTCACCGATGCAGTCGACTTCATCCAACAGGATGTCACCAGAGCCCTGTCCAAAGGAACCATTCCCCAAAGCTTGAAGCGCACCAGGATAACCCAAACTCTTGCAGATAACACCGGCCTCTTCTAAACCCCATCCGCTGTCGCACACGGTCCCCCATTTGTCGCCGTGATAGACCTCTACTCGACCTTCATTGGAGCTGTTTCCATTGACAAGACGAACTGCAAAGATAACCAAAGGAGGCAATGACATGGGTAGAACGAAATGGAAAGCAACATTGGTACTAATGATACCGATTGTCGCATAATTAAAGAAACAGATTGGTTCTTAATATGGGTTTGATTTTTTTTCTTTGTTCTGCATGAGCACGGTTGTTCAAAACCAGATGGCTTACCATTCGATTGGCATCTCACACCAACATCAGCATAATGACCACACCGGTCACGATCGTGGTACCCCAAGCCATAGTGACAGCAGTCGAAGATACTGTCCTCATCACCATCGCAGCTCCGGACCATCAAGAGTATATCCCCAGTTCCTTCACCAAAGTAAGCGTCGGGAAAATATGCAAGTGTCCCTGGAAAGCCGAGACTGCGACAGAGAACGCGGGTCTCGTTGATGCCCCAATAGCTTTCACAAACGGTTCCCCATTGGCCATCATGATAGACTTCAACCCGACCTTCACTTGGACTATCGCCGTTCAGCAGACGAACTAGGATAGATAATTTAAAAAAATGTCTATAATCCCATTTGTAGATCTCCACATGTCTCGGACTTTTTATTTTCTTTAATAATGTATTACAATTTTACAGATACGATCGAACTGCTTTCTATTTCATTCAACCAACCCAACAATCATTTCATGTTTCTCTATACTTTATCCTTACGAACAAACAAACACTTACAAATCATACGATTTGTTTTCCAGGTCCACTAAATACTCGTGCAACTACGTCACCATTCCTTTACGTCATTGCATTCGCTGTTGATGAGAACTGTGTTTTAAACGTCTTTGATGCGAACCAAAGATAGCAACGTGGAACTTAATCAAATGATAAAACCGAATTCAACGCCACGAAGACTCACCATTAGGATAGCATACAACTCCTGCATCTTCTGAGTGTTCACATTCGTCGATAGTATCCCCGCTTCCATAAGGACAATAAAATACACTGTTTTCGGTGCCATTACAGGAAACATTTCCCATCAGGACAGGACCGGAACCCATACCAAATAAAGCACCTCCATAGCTTGCCACTGCATCAGGGTAACCCATGCTCCTGCAGACGACCGAGGCATCCTGATGGTCCCAACCAGAATCGCAGATAGTGCCCCAAGTACCGAGGCTGTTGCTGTACACTTCGACTCGTCCCTCGTTTGGATAGCTCCCGTTTGCTAGCCGTGCTGGAGCTGAAAATATTCATTTTATCACATAGGGAACATGAAGTGTTCCTTCTTATCAATTTGTTATTTATTCTCACATTAACGTATTTTTTAATCACTACGCATATGCTTTCTACACTCATAAAAAGTTTAGACAAATAAGGGGCAATTTTTAACCATCACTGGGCAACATAATGTCCACACAACTATTGGTTAAAATCTATCCTGATCGGGTAATATAAACTAATAATTGGGAAGTGAATTTGCTCAATTGAATAATAATTGCCTAGAATATACATGTATATTTCTACCAACATACATTACCCAACACAGTGGACAGTGTGTTGCCCAACATTTAAAGTGTGAAAACAGGGCACCAATAAATCACAATGGACTGGGACAGCAGTCATCGGACGAAAAAATGCAAATAAGTCATTTGTCCAGACTCCACGACGACACTGCTGTTTTGATTCACCGCTTTTCGACAAAGACTGCTTTGTCATTGGAGGGCTTTTGAAAATAGATGCTCTACGATATAGAAAGCGTCTGCGTAATGAATCTGAAAATTCCCTATTAACACTTTGTTACCTCCTTCAGGGGCGGATCCAGGATTTTATAATAGGGGGTGCGCCAGCGGCGAGGGAGCGAAGCGACCGAGCGGGGGGAGTGTGTGGGAGGGGGGATACCCCCCTCCCACGGCAAGGACTTTTTAAAAAAATAATGTCGAAAAGTCGTATTTTGAGAGCACCTTTAGAAGAAAAATGCACACTTAAATCACTGTAACTTCATGACTAAAAGACACATACTGACTCATTTAGGAGCTGGTTTCCAGTCACACACCGTATAAGCGGTCATTCAAAACATACATTTGGCAAAGGCTCTTCACTTGCTTGCACGAAAGTATTTTTATTCTCCCCCCCCCCCCCCGTCACATAAAATCTTCGCTCCTTACGCTGACATATAGCTGCGGAGTGGGGTCGACTGGTGATTGAGAATATACAATTTTGCTCCTTGATAATTCGTTGGAATGATTGCTTCGGCGAAACTTAGTTGGGGGCAGGGGCGGATCCAGCCTTCGCCAATAGGGGGGCCCGGAATTTTTTTTTCAGCCATATTTTCCCCGATCGGCCACTCGAATATGATATTTGCCGGGATTTTTGGTATCTTTAAAGGGGTAGTCATATATTAGTCACTTCTTAGCTTTATTCTTATGAATAAACATAAATATATAATACCATAATCATTATTTATATAATGCGAGCGCGAAGCGCGAGCTATTTTTTTTGGGGGGAATCTTATTTACTTTTTTCTAAAAGTTTTGAACATTCTGGGCAATCCTGAAAAAAGATGTGTATGCAAGTGAATAATTATTACGAACGTGAAGCGCGAGCAAAAATGAACTGATGGAAAAGGTACTGTTAAGGACTTGCTTGCAGTTAGCCATGAAGACGTTACATATTTTTAAAAATCAAATAATGCGAGCGCGAAGCGCGAGCTGAAATTTTTTGACATTTTTACCTAAGGAATGGAAATTCTAAGCACTTTTTGTAACTTAACAGAATAGGTATATAACTAAACGATTAGTGCGAGCGCGAAGCGTGAGCAAAAAATTTCGTGATTTAGACCTACTGAACGAGACACTCTATTCAAGTTTTGTAAATCATGAAAAGGATGAGGAAGTGGGGATCTTCCTTACATTAATAATGCGAGCGGAAAATTTTTATATACGTTTTGAGCTGATCGAAAACGTATTTGTTATGGACTGCTTGAACTTAGCCATGAAGACGTTACATATTTCAACATTCAAATATTGCGAGCGCGAAGCGCAAGCTGAAATTTTTGACATTTCTACCTGAATAATGGAAATTTCAAGCACTTTTTGTAATCGTGGAAAGGATAAGACAAAAACTGAACATTATTGATGCGAGCGCGAAGCGCGAGCGGAAAAATTCTGGACACTCTATTCATGTTTTGTAAATCATGAAAAGGTTAAGCTATTGGAAATTTTCATACATTAATAATGCGAGCACGAGCACAAAGCGCGAGCAGACAATTTTTTATATTGTTATCTGAAACTGGATAATTATTTAAATGGAGAACAAGGTGCGTATCTGAATAAACGTGTGTTTGAGATATCGACCTAGAATTTGGGTATTCTAAATACCTTTTTTTTACCATGAAAATCAATAAAGCGAGCGCAAAGCGCGAGCTAAAAATATATGATATTCAGATCTGAAAAGGGGTCACTTTAAGCTCTGTATTGCAAGCACTTTGTGGAAAAATTGTGAGGTGAAGAAGGATCACAGTTAAAACAGCTGATATTTTCAATTATTGTTACTTTGAGTTTTGACATAGGACCGGGATATTCTATAAGGACATTATGTCATCATAAGAAAATGATGACTATCTTCCTATTTCTCTTCCTAAGCATGAGAGCGCAAAATCTATTAATATTATGGCCTGAAAATTGGACATTTAAGCACTTTTGTAATTATGCATAAGATGCACGAGTTTAAAATCTATCAATGCGAGCCCAAATCGCGAGCAGAAATTTATGATTAATTGTCATCAAATGGTGATTTTAAGTAGTTTGTTTTAGAATTAATATTGAGATATACATAACTCACTGCTTGAACTCTGCTTGAACGAATGGTAACTCTTCATAAAACCCTGTTTAATTAACGTTTATTTTGTACTAACTGGCTTCAGTGGATATGTGAGAACATATAGAAGGACATAAAGAGGATTTTGCAACATGGAATTGTGAACAATATCAGAAATATGAAGTTTCTCTCCTGACAGAATTATACCAGATTGCTGTCAACCATTGACTGTGGTCCCATGTATGCAGAATTTGGTTGGTATATATATATATACTCTTCTCCTCCATTCATTGTCCTCTTGGAATATCAAGGCACTGGTCTGTGGTGGTAATCCGTATCATAGCTATTGTGTGAATTCACCCTCATTAAAGTTACCCTTTGTGAACACGGATAATCCCTGGCTTTAATACTGCACTGTACTGTAACCTGGAGGAGAAAGAAAGACATTGAAGTGGATATACTGAAGTCTGTTACTGCACGTAGTATATATATGGTTCTTCATCATAGTCATGGCTGGGAAAGGTAAAAAGGAAAGGAAAACAAGTGCTGCTACTCCTGTTCAGGATATAGAGAGTGATTTCTGTGAACAGATAAGTGAAGAAGTAAGGGACTACTTCAAAAGTTTGCAATTCAAGAAGTTATTCAAAACTTCCTTGGGAGAGGCTGTACATAATGAAATGATCAAGCTCCAAACTCGACTGGAAGAAGCAGAAGGGAAAGTCTTGGAGATGGAATGTAAAGTGGATGAAAAGTCAGCTATCATTGAATCACTACAAATACAACATGAGCGTGATTCAGAAGACATTGAAAAGCTGAAAAGAGAAATGAACGATGCAGAGCAGTATTCGCGTCGTAATTGCTTGCGGTTGTATGGAATCACTGAGAAGCAACATGGCATGCATGAGGATACTGACCAAGAGGTGATAGACCTAGCAGAAAAGAAACTGAACATAAAACTTGAACGACATGAGATTGACAGGTCGCACCGAATTGGAGCTCCAAGAAATGCACGAAGTACTGAAAGGAAAGCACCATCACCGAGACCTATCATCGTGAAATTCAGCACATATCGTACAAGAGATGTCATCCTGAAAAGTCGAAAGAAGCTAAAAGGAACTCACATCGGAATAGAAGAGGACTTGACGTTGACGAACCGCAACCTGTTGAACAAAGCAAAAGATGAAGTGAAAGCAAAGGACAGATTAGTCGCTGCCTGGTCTACTGACGGCAAAGTCATCGTACTGATGAAGACGTCGAATGGATCAACTGTAAGGAAAAGAGTATCATCAATAAGTGACCTGAAGAAACTCTAAATGTTAACTGAGAAACTCGAAATGTGAACTTAGAAGTCAAACAATAGGAAAAGCTATGACTATGAATACCAACGTTTAGCTACAATTTCTTGTTGCACCCTCATTATATATTGTGGTATTATTATCTACTGATATTCTACTTGTTTGTAATGTCACGTGAATGTAAATGTTTTTTATGTCGCAGGCATCCAACTTCTACTTGTGAAAATTGTATATTGTGTAAGAGTACATTTCAAGATGATTTCTTGAATGATGACAATGATCATTGTTATGACTATACTCCTTATGATAATTATCGTCCTCAGATACATATTGAGAATGAATACTATACACAAGACGAATTTAAAAGTGATGTTTTAAAACATTACAACCGATCCTTTTTTAAGGCATATCACTTCAATTGTCGTAGCCTAAAATCTAACTTCGATGAATTTGTAAGTACGGTTGATGTCATACAAGACCCAATGACCATAGTAGGAGTGACAGAAATTTGGCTAAGGGACAACGAGACGTTATACTATGGCATACCCAATTTTGAATTTGTTGCAAACTGTCGCCAGGTCAAACGAGGTGGTGGAGTTGGATTGTATATCCACGAGAATATCAAATTTAAAAGGAGACAAGATCTTGATGTTCTTTGTGAGAGTCTGGAAAGCATTTTTATTGAACTATATGCTAAACATAAAAGATGTGTAGTTGGTGTTATGTACCGTCCACCAAATAGTAACCTTCAAGATTTTCTAGAGAAAGTTGTTCAAAACCTTGATACAATTTCAAACGAAAAAAGGGAATGCATTATTATGGGAGATTTTAACGTAGATATAAATAACAGTAACAACCCATTTATGTTTGACTTTCTTAATACATTTATTTCTTACTCCTTTGTTCCACAGATATGCAAACCAACTCGCATTACAAATACATCTTCTACAACTCTGGATAATATTTTTTATAATAATTCTGATATTGCTGTGAAATCTGGAATTATCACAACTGACTTCAGCGATCATTTAACACCCTTCATGGTCACTGAATTTGATAATGTACCAACCAATGACACCCATAGTTACACTAAGCTTGATCTAAGTGAAACAAATATTGCTTTATTTTGTACCAAACTGGATTCAATTAACTGGGAATTCTTGAACTCTATACAAGATGTAAACAGTATGTACGATACCTTTCTACTCATATATAAGCAATTGTATGAAGAATGTTTTCCTGTTATTACAGTTCGCAATAGATTGAAGCACTGTAAGAAATTTAAGCCATGGATATCAAAAGAGACTAAATTATTGATAAAGCGTAAAAATAGGATATTTAAGAAGTTTGTAAAAAACCCTTCCCCAGACCTGCATGAAAAATACAAAAGTTGTAGAAATTGTGTGAACAGCAAAATAAGAAGTGAAAAGCGCACTTATTATTGTAATAAATTCGCCACCGCTAAGCGTGATATGAAAGCAACTTGGAAAATAGTCAACGATGTCTTAAACAAAAGAGAAACAAAACAGAACAGTATACGTGAAGTTGAAGTTAATGGGGATAATATTTCAGACAGACTCGACATAGCTAATGCCTTTAACAATTTTTTTGTACGTATTGGACAAACTGTCCAAGATAAACTCAGTACTACGTGTACAGAAACTGAAAATGATACGCATATTAATATTTCACGGTGGTTAAAAGGAAATTATAGATCCTCTGTATTTATCCAACCTGTTGCTACTAATGATGTTATATCAATCATAGATAAGTTAGATCCAAATAAGAGTCCAGGATACGACAATATTCATCCAAAAGTTCTTAAAAAATCAGGCTATGCAATTGTTAAACCTTTGTGCAATATTATCAATCTTGCCATTGAGAAGGGCGTCTTTCCTGACTCGTTAAAGATTGCCAAGGTGATACCTATTTTTAAAAAAGGAAACAGATTACTTTTAACTAATTATCGTCCAATATCAGTTTTATCAGTTTTTAGCAAAATATTTGAAAAAATAATTTACAATAATTTGATATCTTTTATTGATCAAAATGACATTTTATATCGTCGACAATATGGTTTTAGGCAAGGTTATAGTACTTTCCATGCACTTATTGATTTTACTGAAAAAATTGCTCAATCTTTTGAAAGGAAGAAATTTTTAACTGGTATATTTTTAGACCTTTCTAAGGCTTTTGATTGTATTGATCACGGTATTTTAATTAAAAAATTGTATTTTTACGGTATAAGGGGTATTACTTTAGAATTAATTACAGATTACCTAAATAATCGAAAACAGTTTGTAAATATTGATAATTTTAATTCTTCTTCCTTAGACATTTTACTTGGTGTTCCTCAAGGATCAGTACTAGGACCCTTATTGTTTCTTTTATATGTAAATGACTTGCCAAATGTTAGCAATATTTTATCATTCATCTTATTTGCTGACGATACAAGCCTTTTTCTTGCCAGTAATGACCCTTCAAACGTAGGTTTTTTAATCAATTCTGAACTAAGAAAAGTACATTCCTGGTTTCTTGCCAATAGATTATTGATAAATCTTGAAAAAACTAACTATATAATTTTTAAAACAAAAAACAGGAAAATTAACGAAGACTTGATTAAATTGCATATTAATAACAAAGAAATAAATAAGGTAACTTCATTAAAATTTCTTGGTGTTAAGATTGATAATAACCTTACATGGAAAGATCATATTAATGAAATATCATATAAAATGTCATGTGCTGTTGGTGTTATGAGTAGACTAAAGTTCACATTGCCACCTTTTATTCTCACTAATTTATATAATACAATGATCTTGCCTTATATTACCTATTGCAATATAATATGGGGAAGCACCGCATCTTATTTATTACAAAAAATATTTTTAATACAAAAACGTGCAATAAGAATAATCACCAATTCAACATTTCTTGCCCATACAGACCCATTGTTTCGAAAGCTTACAATTTTGAACATATATGATTTACATCGCTATTTTGTTGCTTGTTTTATGTATTCTTATTCTAAAAGAACTTTACCTGATATTTTTAATAATTTTTTCACCCTTAATAGTAGTATAAATATGTATTCAACAAGAAATATCAATGACTTTTATCTGCCAAATTATACATATAATTTTTCTAGAACTGTTATTGGATACAAAGGACCTGTCATCTGGAATGATTTGCCATCTGAAATTAAAACTTGCCCCTCATTATTGACTTTTAAACGGAAATATAAATCATATCTTGCCAATTCACCGTCAGTTTTTAGATAAAAGGGAGCCTTGTGTTTTTTTTTTCTTTGTTTGTTTGTTTTTAATGTTTTTTTTTTTCTCTTTTGCCTGTTTATGTTGATGTTATAACTATTTAATCGCTATTAATTTGTTTTATTTTAACCAACGCGCGGAACCAAGGGGGATTGGCCTCGATAGGTCTTTGGCCTTTGCCAATCCCCCACATCCACCGCATGTTGGTCTTACTTTTTCTATTTTGTAATTATATTGATTTGTTTATGTATTGTTTTTTATTGTTCATATAATATTGTATGCTGTATATTTTTCTTTTAATGGATGTGAATAAATTGAATTGAATTGAATTGAATCACTAATCAAAATGCAAGCGTGCAGCGCTAGCTGATACGTTTTGACAATCTGACCTAAATAGGGATATTTTGAGAACTTCATGGAATACAGGAAAATAATAGGTACCTGACAAATCAAATTTTGCGAGCGCGCAGCGCAAGCAGAAATTGTTAATATTCAGACCATAAAACAGAATTTTTTTACACTTTTAAAAAATCAATTTGTGAATAAAACAAAATAATGAAAGTTCAATTTCCCAGCTGAAATATGTTTTGTATATTGACTTCAGAATTTGATATTTTAAGGTCCATATTTATATAATATTGACTGGACTTGAGGGGAACATCAAATATATTGCCAGCAAAAGAATCATATTGGCCCGAGTCTTTAGACGAGGGCAATATGGGTCTTTTAAGGGCAATATATTTGATGTTCCCCGAAAGAAGAGCCAGTCAATATTTTTATTATCATCCTAATCAGATATCTAGAGCAAAAATCATGATAATGGGGATATTTCTTTTAAAAATAGAGTTCTATTGTGTCATGTTAATATCGGTCTAGTCTCTGCACTTTACCATTATGACGTACTTGCAAGCTCTCGGATCCAGTGTTGTCTTTATTATGACGTATATTGTTGGTGCGCGGATCCTTATGAAGCGTATCTCTTTATACGCATCCACAAATGCCCGGATGTGAGACCAGGGAAAATACAAAGGTATATTTTGCGTCGTCTCTGCATGCAAATTAAATGCGCACATTGAGACCGAGGAAAATACAAACAATATACCTACCCTTCCCGATATTAAGAAAATGTAGGGCAATACGGTGACCAGCTCAGATGTCTGATACGGGTGATAATGAGCAAGATATCACCTAAAAGGCAATGCGAGCGCAAAGCGCGAGCGAAAATTTTATATCCCGACATGAAAGATTTAAAAAAAAATAATTTCCAAGTCTTAATTCCCCTTATCTTATTTTATTCACTCATCTTCCTCCTCTTATGCTTGCCTTCCTTCTTTTCTCCTCTCTTTTCCTTTTTTCATTTTTCCTTCCTTTTCCCCTTTTTTTCTTTTTTTTGCTCCGCCAATAGGGGGGCCCGGGCCCCTCGGGCCCCCCCCCCTGGATCCGCCTATGGTTGGGGCGCCCTGGATAATATGCCTCTGAATCTACCAGAAAGTGTAAAAGTTAGTTTACATTAAATACAAATATGTCTGACCTATACATTTCAGTGAAAACGTACATGACCAAGGCAGAATGATAATGCTGCGCACGTGGCGCCCGATACAGGGCTTCATCTTTGAGTGAAGAATAATCTCGGGGATAGACATCATTCGCATCGTTGACACTTTCTCTCGCGATCTGTTACTTACAATTTACATGTATTTGCCATAAAGACGGACAAACGCATGTTACAAAAAACACAAAATTTCGGGAAAAAATGATATCCAATCCAACATCTTCACACTGGTCACTGCACTGCAACTCCCGATTACAAGTGGTGCAACTTTCCAACCAATCGACTTGCGCGCCCTGGAATTCCGGAATTTACATAAAATTATTGCAATACAGTATGACAGAGGTGCATTTGTGCGAACACAAAGGCCATGAGCGTAAGTTAAAATATAGTTTTGACTAGATCTAGCCCTTGAAATTGACTACATTGTACCAATCCAGTAAATATAACCATCAAAAAAAAAAAATAAATCCGGCGAAAATAGGGGGGGCGCGCGCCCGGGGCGCCCCCCTCTGGATCCGCCACTGTCCTTTAAAAGTGATTGAATATATAACATTACTTTTTGTGTATGTTTCATTTGAATCCCGATATGCGATCAGTCAAAAGTTTCAAATATTTGATGCGGCAAGCTAGTTTACGTCTGTGCCACGTAAAAATTCAACTTGGTATTTTCCTCCGCCTACTTTTAATGTTTTCGTGAGCTGCATATACAGCCAGTTGGAGTAACGAATGGTAGCAGGCGCGTAGCCAGGGAGCGGTCGCCCCCCCCCCCCAACGCTCCCCAAAAGAAGGGGGAAAGGGAAAAAAAGCGAAAGGCGAAAAGGGAAGAAAGGTAAAGCTGCGTTGTTTTTTCCCCTCTCAAGTTTTGTCAAGAGACGTTCTTCTCTCTTTATACAAAATTATCAAAATTGCTATTCCTTTTTGTTTTCCACACCCTTTTTTCTACTCCGTCTTTCCCCTTCGTGGCCGGGGAATCGTATATTCTTGCCAGAAATTATAACGTTTACATGGGCGGGGGTAAAGAGTATGCAAAGTATTTTCTTTTTTTTTTGCATTGACACAAAATGTCGGCTCTTCTGTTCGGAGCGAGAAGACTTTTCCGTCACTACCCAAGTTCCCAAATGTCATTTCTAAGCTTTTCAGCAATTTTGCTTCAACGCCATTCGCGGAAGGAATAGGGCCTATTTCCTTCGTGTATATATACCCGTTTTCTTTTTTGTGACTTGAGTTAACGAAATTTAACATTGTTCATGTGGATAAAGTTTTTACAATCAAATCTGATATGACCAAGGTAGGAATAATTGTAACATTTCTGTTTTTTTATTTTTATAAAGATTTTTAAGCTTGCCCTTCGCGCGGTAAGAGGAATTATTTCAAATTCTTCAATATTTTCCCATTTTGGGCGCTCATAACTTCTCTTTCGAAAACAATTTTTTAAAATCACAGCAGGTCAATTTGGTTCGAGTTGATAAGGGTGCAAGAGACACCTTCTCTTGATTTGAATTTGATGAGATATTAAAAACTTCGCGCTCCGCGCGGGAGGGGGGGACTCCCCCCCCCCGGAGCGCGCTTGGCACGCTTTGCGAGCCCTTACAGCCCCCTCTAAAATTAAATCCTGGCTACGCGGTTGAATTGTAGGACTAACTTTGAAACAAATACCTTGGAATACATTTTCTTAGACCTATATAAACTTTGGTATTCGTCTTGACTTTGTATTGACTTGAAATATGAATGGAGATGAATGTTTTGCATGCATTCAAATTAGCAAGCAAATATTGTTGTTACACCTATATACAATAAAAATGACTAATTATACTTGGCTATATCATATCTGTAAGGCTGCCTTACAATAATAGGCTAGACTTACCAGCTGTTGAATTAATGCTATTCAGTTCTAGTACAAATCCATCCGAAATGCCAGAATCATCACTTGAAAACTGAATCCAACCAGTAGGAGTGTACAATCTCATTTAACAAAAACCGAAATAAAACAGAATAATAAAAACTAGCAAAAAAAAGACAACTTTATATCTTAATGTTTTCCATATCTCTCAAATTCATACTTATTATTCCTTTGTACTGAAAAAAATCTCCAAAATATTTTGACACTATGTTTACGGAGTACATATATATGACAATCAGGAAGCACATCTTTGATTTGGCATAAACTTTGAATTGTGCCAAACCAAGATATTAGTGCAATGTCCCTGTAGTCACAATCCCGCATCATTTCATGTAGATTGCTTTGAACCCCCCCCCCCCCCAGTATTTTGATTAAATTGACAAGAGCATTGACATCTATAAAGCATTGACTAGACTTGACTATACATTTGTAAGTAATCGGAAGCCCAATACTGTCAACGTTTGTTGTTTGAAACAAATCAATTAACTATTAGAAAAAACATTCTTTGATTTCATATAGCATTCAAAATGTTATTTTATATCAGTTCCATTTTATTTCTCGTTCTGTTTGGGAGTGACCATATTATTTGCCAATGATAAGAGAGACGACATGGGCGGATGCATGCCTATAGGCCAATATCAGACTTATTAAATGCAGCAAAATATAATGGTGCGTTTAGTCTTTTATCCTTTAAATGGTTGAGAGATGGAAATAAGACATTCATGCACTTTAATCCTTATCTTAATGAGTTCCTACTATCTGGCCCCCGTTAAAGTACATTTTGCCAAGCAAAAGTGACTATACCGAATATCGTCGGGTTCCCCGTGACCGGATATAAAAGCCAGTTGAACGCTATCGGGAGAAGTAGGGGAATATCCGGTACCGATTGTCATGTGATCACCACACGGAGGAAGACTCATAGACAAAAAGGTGATGAGAACATGATATCCGGGTGGAGCCGTGATTAACCAAATGTAGACAGTATTATCGTAGTAATTACCAAGATAGTTCGGGGATTCCAACTTCTGTTTTTCTCCAGGAATGATTGTTACATTCTCTTCTACAAAAGATAGAAACGCAGTTTAAATGCAACTTGACATTATAAATTTGTTATATCTTGCAGGAATAAAAATGATTAACGTGCCTATATTCATTTTTTTGTTTCTAAATGCGTATTTTTTTTTTACATACCGGTGATATAAAATGTAGAAAATTAATGTTTGTTTTTCTTCTTTTTGTGTCGATATTATTTAATTCCTTGTACAAAAATACAAAAAGAAATCTTAAAGTAAACACTACAGTTTCTGTTAATTTTACAACATGCACGTTTTTATATTGGAAAATTAATTCCATCGTAAGATCTTTACGAGATTGCATGGCGAATAATAGTTTCTCTATCAAAAGGATAGTTATAATAGTTTCTTTATTAAAAAGATAGTTATAACATTAGTCGGATTTATCGTGGACCTATGTATCATTTGTAATAGGCCCATGGGTTTATTACCATCATGTTAGCTAAATACATTAACCTCAAATACCTTTTTTTCGGTAGATCTACTACCGATGAAAATGTGCGGGCACCGAGCGATAATGCCACTGAGTGGACAGCATCCTCGAGAATCGTACTGAAAAGGCACCGTAAACGAGGATTCAAAAGCAGGAAACGTTGCATAAAACTTACCACCATGGTAACTTTGCCATGCGATGGTAACATGCATGGAATCCTTGAATTTGGTTTGCTGTTTATCAGCGTTTAATACCAGCATAGAAGTTACCATTGGATGACAAATTTACCATAAAAATTGTAAATTTTATGCAACGGGGCCCATCAGGTCGGGGTCGCTATAGGACAATCTACTTGTGCGATTGCAGATTAGGACATTCTGAACAAGCATTTTCGTGTAAATCTCTGAGATGTGCCATTTACATACTCTATTCGAGTTAGGTCATCGTGATTTAGGGAGTATTTTTCTTTTTTCGTTTATGACACTCTATTCGCGCCCCGCGCCTACCCCCTATACACCCATTTTCCGCTTTTTTTTTCTCTCGCGGATGCTGTCCACTGGCAGTGACTCCCGGGGGACAACCAACCAAATATAAACTAGACGATAGGTTACCATTGCTAAGAGAGCACCTGACACCAGCATCATCTGCGTGTGAACAGTTGTGGACACCAAGACCGTTGTGGGGGCAATGGAAAATGTTCCACTCTTCTCCAGTACATTCGACATTATCCAGGATGATGTCTCCAGTTCCTTCCCCGAAAGCAGCATCAGAGAAGGCGCCCTCCACGCCCGGGTAGCCTATGCTTTTGCAAATGACCCTGGCATCCTCAATATCCCAAGAATTATCGCACACTGTCCCCCAGATCCCACCGTGGAGAACCTCCACTCTGCCTTCGATGTAAGAAGATCCATCGCGAAGTCGCACTGGAAACATAATTTTAGTACATTTATTAAGAGTGAATTATTACAAACCAGTTGATAATGACCTTGCAATGAAGAAGTAGAAAATGTCCACCGTAAACATTGTCAGTGGTATTGACTGGTGTACCAGTCAATGCCACACCGGTGAATCGTTTTACTCCGGTTAGTTCAACAATAAGGGTGTTGTTACAACCACAGGCTCTGGCTTTTACTTTTACACTCTAGTGTCTATAGGATGTAATTTCAATACCCCCAGGATAAGTGTGCTATTTTAGGGACACCAACCGATGTCAACCTTTTATTTTACATCACCCCCCCCCCAAAAAAAAATCAAACCTTTACTATATACTACTTTAATCCCACGATACTTGGCACGTTTGCCTGTTCAGTGTCCGTAGAGCTTCATCTCTGGTCATAGCTCACTATCACACTGACAGACATTTTAACATTCGACTTGGAAACGACTGAAGCGTGTAAAAAAATATGAAAAAAATAATTATAACTTGAATTCTATAGACTTACAACTGTATATAGCTGAGGTACTTATTGTCATCAATGCGAAATGAACAGGTAATATGAAGATTATTTTGTTGTGAAACAAATGTTACAATACTCGTTTAATTGACAAAATTGGTAGAAAATATGGGTACCTTATGCACACAGCACTTTGCAAACACTTTATCCAACAATCATGCGTGTTCATCATGGTGTCGGAAAAACATTTTTTTCTCCTAAGAGCGATGCGTTATTTGTTGTGATAAAAGATAGATTTAAACACCTTGTGTGCAATGATATTCATAATCATCACAGCAGTCGTCAAATTCTCGACAGTAGACGTCACAAAAGCATGAACCACTTTCTAGGAATCCTAAGTCACAACGGCCTTGACAGTAGCCACCTAGATCGGACCGGGGAGAGATTGAAAAAAAATCTCGAATCATGAATATCTAATTTAATTTGATTTGATTTCCACATTTCAATAACATAGTGTGTATATATAAGTATAATGATAACATAATGATTTACATAGTATTGTTCTAAGTCAGATATTAATTATATATGGACAATTTTCTATTTAAACAAAATGTTGAACAAAAAATACATGTAATTTCGTAAACTTGTATTGGTGGAGGCCTATAAGCCAACCAAAACAAAAAAAATATACGAACAGATTTGTGGATTATTAATCATGTTAAATACATTCCAGTAGTGCTAACGACCCTGTTCTTAGGCCACTTAATTCGATTCAATTCAAAATGGTTTATTGAAAATACGTTCTTTGCGGCAAAAGCCGAATTGCAAAAGTTTACATTTCAAACAAGCATCAATAACAAGGTAAAAATAACTTAGTATTATGAACAAATTTAAATATAGACATATGTATGTAACAAAATAAATCATAAATAGATTTAAATCGATACTCATTGATCAAATATGAAAATATGTAAAATACAATATGCTTAATGTGTTACCAAGATAATTTTAGATTTTCTCATTTATCATGTTTATAAGAACATGGACCTAATAAGTCCATTTTAAGACATATGTCAATTTATACCCGATATTAGATTGTAAAAAAATAATACTATAATATGGGTTTAAGTGAGTATGTTTGTAAAGAGAGACAAATAGAGCTGAGAGATGGAATGTAAGATGTAGAAGAAAAAAAAAGCAAGAAAAGGCAGGAAGATGGAGATATAAGAAAAAGGGAAAGAGAAGATCTCTACTATTCCGGTCGAGCTTCTAGTCTGATATTGACAAGTCCTATTTTGAAAATAAAAGAGAGGATGTACCAGTAGGAGATGATACAGCACAAATTAAGAAAGTAGGGTGAGTGGTAAAAAGAGATGAAAACGGGAAAGGGTGTGGGGAAATGGAAAGTATGACGAAAGAAATGTGTAAAAGTAGACAGGGGCTCGTTGCAGAAAGAGTTGCAATCAAACGCAACTCTAAAAATCATGCGAAACTTGATTTTTAACAATTAACAGCGCGCATTTTTGACTTGCGATTGATTTTTTGACTTGCGTTTAAACGCAACTCTTTCTGCAACGGGCCCCAGATGAAACGGATAAGCTGAAAGAGAGAGGGGGGGGGGGGGCGAGCGAAAGAACATTAGTGGTACGTGGCACATGTGCATAAATATTCAAGTTATGGGTATAAATTATTTTATTTAAAAAAACACTCTAAACGTCACATCACAGGTTAAGAGTTATTAATAACATTGCAAAGTAAGTTATACCATCTTTTGATATAGGACGTTGCCTTTTGAATTATTATTCAGAGCTCACCATGATACTGTAAAAACCAATATTTTCGCTAAAAGACGCATTCAGCATTTTCGCGAATTGTTATTTTCACGTAGAGCAATTATAAGAAATGTTGGCAATATTGGTTGCGCGCCATTAGCGAAAATAAAACCGTCGCGAAAATGTGTAAGCTTTGCAGTATAACTCAGTATGATTCGTGTCATAAAGATATTGTCAACAGACAGGATAAAAAACATCATGAAATTTCTTACTATTTATTTTTAACATAGAACGTCATATTACCATTAGATCTAGAACAAGTCACTCCGGCATCGTTGGCATGGGTACAGTTATGGACGCCAACACCACTGTGAGTACAGTTCCAAATACTCGATTCCCGCCCTGAGCAGTTAACATGATCAAGATGTATTTCACCTGTGCCTTGCCCGAAATAAGCGCCGTTGTAGACATGAGAAGCACGATGGTATCCCATACTTCTGCAGACTACATGAGCATCTGCCATGTCCCAGTCATGATCACATACGGTACCCCATACCCCATTGGCGAACAGCTCTACCGTTCCCGACATGTAGCTGTACCCGCTACGCGTGGAAACAGCAAGACGTACTGGAAATATAAAGAAAAAAAACCCACCTTAACCGAAAGCTTTTTCCGAACAAATTTAGTGAAGAGGGGAAAGGCAGAGAGGAAACATGGCGCCATAAACACAGAATTGATTTTACGCCTTTGGTGCAACCCGATCGATGCCAAACTGAGAGAACCTTTTGCACCTTCCATGGTCGTTAAGAACCTTCGTAGGTAACACACCAACCCTTAGACCAGATTGGTGCAAAATGATTCAAAGGTTCTATAGGTGCTAAGATATTTTCTTTATATTGGGTTGTATAATTGCCATGTGGCGGCTACCTGCATGGAGTTGCTGGGGAGTCGGAAGATCGTGCAGGGTTTAAAAAAAAAGAATTGGAATTCTTTGTTTGTAAAAGAAATCTGTTAGAACAAACATGTACACTTTCTTATAGCCAGGAATGGCATGATTAGCGCTAAAATAAAATCACATCTGGAAGTAAGGTGACAGTAATCTGGCCTAATGACGATCGTTTGTAATACGTGGAGAGTTTTGAATTCTCTGCAACGTCGTTTACATCGTTTTAAGGATTTGATATATTTTGGTAAAAAGTAAAGTAAGTCGTTCAGACGCGTGCATCCCGATCGCCAGGAATATTTTTATTATGCATGGATTGAAATTTCAGAGTTATCTATCTTATCACGACCAAGAGTATATAGGGTGTTTTGATCTGAGGAAAGGTCGGAATAGTGCCCGTCTGGACTAGAGTCACTCCGACCGTCCAGTGACGCAGACACTCCTTCTTGTTTCCAGGTGTATCTTTGTCGGAGGAAGGTCGGAATAACTCTCTCCATTGGTGCTTGCCTCTCATACAACCATGACCTTTCTTGGCAAACCCCTCTACCCGTTCTATTTCATTCAATTTTAAGCCAAATTCACTTTAATTCTCTTTTGCTTCTGTTAATCCTTTTTTTTATATTTGTATATATGGATGACATTGGGCATTTTGTGATATATTTATGTGATTGTTTACTTTGATTGTATCTTCTGAGTGGAAAAATTAATGATTCCATAAATTCTAAATCTAATATACCTTGTGAGCAATGTGGTGTATAGTCGTAACAGCAATCGCCACGTGATTGACATGTTGCATAACAATTGCACCCTCCAACATGACCACATGCACAGCATGTTTCTAGGCAATGTCCCCCTGCAAAATTCACAGAATAAAACGATAGTATCCATGAGAGGAATTAAAAACGGATATACTGAAACTTTTCGACATGCACTAATTGGAGTAAAATGGCACGAATGACTAACGCAAGAGCAAAATAGGACAGAAAGTAGCCGGAATTTTTCAAGCATTTTGTAGAGGTATATTGTGACCGAGTGGATAAGTCTCCGGACTTGACTTTGAACCACAATAGGTGCGGGATTCAAATCCCACTGCAGCACTTGTGTCCTTTGGCAAGGCGTATCTACGTTTGCCACTCTCCATCCTGGTCACTGGCAGATCCGGGGGTAGTCCAGATTGGACCTTGTTGTTTGGAAGTGCCCTTTCCCAAAAGCTAACATAGAGGGCACATGTCTCCCAATCTCTCATCAGCGACAATCCACTCATCTTCGAAGATGAGTGGATTGTCGCTGATGAGAGATTGGGAGACATGTGCCCTCTATGTTAGCTTTTGGGAAAGGGCACTTCCAAACAACAAGGTCCAATCTGGACTAATCGGGGGGGGGGGCAAAGCCGGGCCGTGCCCTCCCCATTTTGAGGGGCACAACTTCCTACAATTTGCAATGTAAAAATTCTGTTAAAATAGAGGTGTGCCCCCATCCCCTTTGAAAGTGAAGAATTTTTTTTTGCTTGTCAAACTTTTTCCTCGGAAAGTGTGCCCTCCCCCCCTTTGGAAAATCCTGGATCCGCCAGGGATTGACCTAGGTGTAATAAATGGATACCCGGGGAGCGTTTCATGAAAGGATTTTATCCGACAATTACCATAGTAACAGTACCTGTCAGCCAATCAGAATCAGGGAAAGTTGTTAGATCTGACAACTTGTCGGACAAAAATGTTGATGAAACGCTCCCCAGGTAAGAAGAAATTCTTTCAATGCTCGATGCGTCTGATCATGCAGTGTACAAACGTGCTATAAAGCCGGGGTAATAGTATGCAGCGCTTAGAAACATTTTAAGAGCTCTAAATTTTCATTACAATACTCACCATGCTTACAATATAAATTTTGATCATAGAATTTACAAGGAATCCTTGAAATTTAGAGTGATTTATGAACTATTCAGAAACTAAGGTATATAATCGTTGTTAAGATCAGAGGCGGATGAAGGATTTTCCAAAGGGGGGGGGGGTTACCCGACGAAAATTTGACAAGCAAAAAAAAAGGGGTTTTTTACCTAAAATCGAAGGTAATTTCGCCCACAAGAAAATTTGACAAGCAAAGAAAAGAGTTATCACTTTCATAAGGGGGGCACACTTATGTGATATCGGTAGAGTTTTACATTACAATTTTATTATGGCTCTCAAAGGGGGGCACCACTAACCCGTGCCCCCCCCCCCATCCGCCACTGGTTAAGATGCATAAAGTTAGTAGTGCTCCGAGTTCTTTTAAAATAGTGATAATAAAAATACCCAGTGATATGAATTATGTCGAACTCCATATTATTACAACTAGCTATATAAACAGATACACCAGTTGTGGGTGGAGGAGGAGGGGCAGCAGCCCGCGCCCTCGGGGGCGGGTACACACTAACGGTTTAATGCCGATCGAGTTAAGTTTTATTTTTTTCTTTCATCAAGAGAATATAAAATAGTGCACTGCATAACAGCAACAACAAAAACATACAAGAGTATATATTATACCAAATAAAACTTTATATTTTACTTACCATGAGAGTCGGTATAAAGACTTAATTCAAGATCAAATCCCTTGTAAGTTCCTCGTGAATCACTTGTAAATCTCATCCAACCCGTGGGGCCGTATATCCTGCAAAAGTCGTTGTTTTATAAGGAATTGAAGAATATGATTTTCGTCTTCCTGTTCAAGAAATGGACTTCAAATGTCAATTTCGTGAACACGAAGAAACAAAAATAGACTTGTACGTTTACGAAGATCTACAGCACTGAAAATGTCATCTTGATCAAAACTCTTTTTATGACTACGCCCTGCATGGTCGATGGCAAAGAAAATTGTTGCATTACCATAAAGACTATGGGATCAAGCACCCCACCCCCCCCCCCAAAAAAGAAAATAAAGAAAATCGACACGCATCACCTTTGACATAATCTACAAAACATTTGTTTTGTATTGTTCCAACTTGAGAGGATTCCAATTTAATGTATGCATTAAATTAGAATTTTACTAAAAATCTATAAATAAAGCCCTAATTGATTTAAAATTTCATTTTTTCAAGGACTCTATAGGATTCTGATCCAAATGCATATGATTAATGGGCAGAGCCCCCCCCCCCCCACACACACACAACTTCAAGTTTTTCTCCACAAACGGTGAAAAAAGACGGGGAAAATGATTGTGTTTTAATTTCATTTTTATTATCATCCCCTTACTTTCGAGAAACCATTCCGGCTCCTGTAACATAAAATGGAACTCGGGATAAAAAACGGTTATCATATCGAAGGTAAGGAAAAAAACGAAAGCCAAACCTTCTTCCGAAGCCGAGTGGTGGCGAATAACCGGAAAGCTTGTAAAGCTCAACACTATCCGGTGATTCCGGGGAGTCCCCATTCCCTATCCGTAGGAAATCGTAGTACGGCCCAAGATTGAAATCCGAAAACCATACTAAAATATCCTTCCCCGGTGGAGCAGAAATATACCAGGTGTATTCTGTGTTGTCATCGTAATTCAAAGGGTAGTTGGGAGACGATGTTTTCAAGGAATCACCCAAGTTCATCCTTATTATTTCATCTGCAAGTAGGTATGAAAGACTAAAGGCCTGGTCACACCGCCCGAGCGTTGCTGGAGCGGTCGTGGAGCGGAGAGAAAAAATCACCACCGCTCGCTACCGTTCACCATTTTCGATTCCGATTGTTTTTTTGTTTTTTCGATTTTTGTTTCCGATTTTTTCCCCAATTTTGTGAGCGAAATTCGACCTCTCTCACTTCCGCTCCACGACCGCTCCAACAACGCTCGGGCGGTGTGACCAGGCTTTTAATCTTAAGTCAAATCTCGTGTTAAGATATTTCAGGAAGAAATATTTTAAACATTATAACTTGTTTAAATGTTTTAAACGAATTAAGTTCATATAGTAAATGGCATTGAATTTGAAACACACAGTAAAAATATTGGGCAATTTTTTTACCACCACGAGGGTAATATGTGTCCAACCAATAATTGTGGGCAGTACCCAATAACGGGAAGCATATTGTCCAGTATAAGGTTGAAAAATAAGCAGCAATCACTGTAAACCTCCGTCACTAGAGGCGGAATGAGCCGGAATGCCGTCGGAATGAAAATTCTTGGTACATTCCTGGATATTCGAAGCGCATTCTAAAAATTTTGACTGCATTCTGAGTGCATTCCAGACATTCGGGTCCATTCTTGTGACCGGCCCGAATGTTTTGCTCATGTTATCTCATAAGAACTTACCAGAATTAATAAATATAATGAATTTAGAATCAAATAAAGTTTCATCATTGTTTAAATGTAATAAGTTATCTCTTAACATAAGTAAAACTCATATCATGCATTTTCAATCATCTCACAGAAATGAAAATTTTACACAAGATATAAAAATTGATAATGTGCCATATATTGTACTGTAACCTCATTTGGGGGAATAGCTGCAAGACAAGGCTTAATCATATACTTTAACTGCAAAGGAAAGCGGTTAGAATTTGTTCAAAATCTGCATATCTTTCACATACAGACCCTCGTTTTTATCGTCTGAAAATATTTCAGATAAATGATATTAATACTTTACAAATAGCAGTGTTTATGTATAGATATAATTACGACATGCTTCCTCCATTATTCACGGATTTATGTTCATATAATAAAAATTTACACTTATATCCAACAAGAACATGCAATAATATTCAATTAAACAATCCCAGGACACTATTTGCACATAAAACACTAAGACATCATGGACCTGATATTTGGAATGCATTGCCAAATTCACTCAAGCTGACAAGATCATTTTATTCCTTTAAACGAACTATAAAAGAATTGCGATTAAACCAATACCTAACAAATTTAAAAAAAGAAAATCATTACCATTGTTATCATTATTTTAATTAGACAATGACTTTTATCTAGAACATGTATAAATTAAAAATCAAACAACAAAACGTGTTATTTTCTAAAATTCCATGCGAAGGACCAAGCATCTCCCTTGCCCCCCCCCCCCTCCCAGTCCCTCATGCACCTGCACGTTTAATGACAGTAGACATCAATATTATTATTTTGGCCATTTTCCAGGGTTGTTACGTTTCCAAGCTTTGCTTTTGTGGCGACACTTGCAACCATCCTATTTATTGTGTAACAGAAAATACCACTTAATGATTTTCATTAATGTAAGATATGTTTGAGGATTTATATACAAAACTATTGTTTATTATCTTGATGTCAAGTTTCAGATATGTATTTTCTTGTCCAGAATTTTGTTATGAAAAATGTTGCAAAACCAATAAATGAAATGAAAATGAAAACTTTCGAAGTGCATTCGAAGTGGAGAAATATCGAACGACATTCGAAGTGCATTCTGACTGCTCTCTGACTGCATTCTAAATATTCTTACGACATTCTAAGAGCATTAGGGGCATTCTGATCGCATTCATCATGTTCATGGGAGAATCGAAGCGCATAAAAGCACGGCTAGCTGTTGCTGCAACGTCAGTCAGCACTGAGGAGCATTGAAGTCATCGAACGACATTTTTACAAATTTAGATCAATTTGAAATTCCCTCCCGAATGTGGCTCGAATTTTGAAAAATTTTCATTCCGGCTGGTTCTGCTCGATTCCTGTTGATTCCGAATAAGTGTGACGGGGGTATGAGAATGGGCAAAATCATGATTTTTATCACTCTGGATAAATAAAAATACCCCAATAGAAATTACCAATGTTGGTTGGACACATAATTACCCTCATGGGTCATTTTTACCCAATATTTGTTTAGAGTGAGTGTACGTATTTACTCTGCTTTCACTCTGAGAGTCAAATTTGACTCAGAAATGGCGCCAGGCCAAGGAGTCAACCGTTGATCGTGTATAGATTAGACCTGACTCAGCCGAGTGATATCCAGCTGTCTCTTTCAGGGTCAAATTAGTAGGCCCTATAGAATCTGAGTAACCATGGAGCTGACTCAATCCTTGCAGGCACAATTCCGAGTCAAATTTGACTCCACGGAAATATAAGTATGTGGAACCCCGGCGGTGGATTTTGTTACTCTGTAGGTTTTCACAGGTTTTCACAAGTTCGACCGCTTTACCTTATACCAGTATTTCAAATTCATTTTTCAGCTATATACTCAGGGTCCTACACACCTAATTTTAATACTTTCAAATTGGTCCGAAGAAAACACTTCCGTTTATCATTAATATATATAAAAAAGAAGATAAATTTACATATCTAAATTACAATGAATGTTCATTGCATTTCCAGTGAACAGTTTTTCATACCAACTTTGCTTTCGCAATTCCAATTTCAAGTCTGGTACAAAATTAGACAAACTAGGACCATGAATACACCCCCTCGTTTTGATTTCTCATTTCGAGCACTCGCTTAAAAACATAAGTATATTTTATTTTTCAGTTTCGAGTAAAAGCTCATTAAAACAATCCTCGTATTATACATAAGGTCATAAGGTTAAAACTAAAATTATCATAACTCGGTTACACTGTTAGAAAAAATAAAAGAAGTTCCTGCAGCAGAGTCTCGAGAACACCTGTAATCTTACCGAATTGCGTAATAATCATTCTGTAAATTCATAAAACAAGAATTTTTCTGCAATTTAACAGAACAGGTCTGTTTAAAAAGGGGGAAAATGGTGTTTTATTCAAGGAAATTTGTAAGATTCCATACATCAAATACCAATTTCCTGTAAGATTACGCAATTCGGTAAGATTACAGGTGTTCTCGAGACTCTGCTGCAGGAACTTCTTCTATTTTTTCTAACAGTGTAGGCCTATTCTGTGATGATTTTTTATTATTAGAGACCCTGAAATGTTTCTCTCTTTGTCAAATGACCAAATTGACATTAAAGTGAATCTCCCTTTCAAGAACATTATTATGACCACAGTCCATCCATGCCAAATAAATCCTACCTGTTGTTGAAACTGTTATTTTCAGTTCAATCTCGAATCCATGACCAGCGGTACCAGAATTGCTAGTGAATTGAATCCAAGATTTGGGTTCGTAAATCATAAACATTCTGCAAGAAAAATAAAGAAAAAATATTGCAATAATCCGCAATGGATTCAGAATAATTCACATCTCCCAACGACTTAATAGCATTAAACGCAAATCTACGTGGACTTTGATTAATTCATATTATTCACATAAAAACACTTTTCTTGTTCCAAAATGTCAACATTCTAATTTTGACACCGTAATGGTATCAATAATAAATGTATCCACATCGAAAACTGTTTACTTCAGTTTGATGAATAATACAGAAGTCGTTTCAAAAATTAAACCGATGTTTAAAATCTTTAAAACCAAACATTTTGAGGGGCTCAGACGTGGCACATTGATCTAATTCTTAAAAAAAAGACAAACTGCGTGCAAACGAAGTGAGCGAGCGAAAATTTCTTTCTTTCTCTCTCTCTCCCCCTCCGTCCCTCCCCCTCTCTCTCTTAAGACTTGAAAATCACAGGGCGGTCGCCCTGCATGCGGTCCCTCCCCCTTGTAGTGCTTATAAAATATAAACATACCTTATATTTTGCGGTGTAGAATTACCGCTCAATGAAGCTACCTCGACGCTCTCGGGAGATATCGGAGAATAACCGGTGCCAATTTTGAGAAAATCACAGCAAGTTTCGGTGTCAAAATGCAAGAAGTGAATGAAAATATTGTACCCCGACACTGCGGTGACGTACCACGTGTAGTGTGCATCGTTGGGGTAGTTTGCGGGGTAGTTCGGAGAAGTGATAACCAGAGTTCCACCAATATTCAGAGTTATATTCTCATATTCTGCAAGAGAAAATTAATTGATTTGCATGGCTGTGAACACTGAAAAAAAAACCAAAGGCACCAAACATGGGTATATATTAACACTGCCTTTGTGAGAGAAATAATGATGTATTTATCTCGTCACAAATCATTATAACTGCATGGTTAAACGTGTTTTTATTTCTTTAAACTATATATGGTTCAAAGATGAAAATGAATTATTTAAAGGAAAATACTAGTATAGGATCTATACGGCGCCATTTCAACTAAATATATCTTCCACAAGTATTATAAATAGTTATTATCAAGATATGCTGGAAAATAAAGAAGCTTTGACAATAATCAAAATGATGAATAACATGATAATGGTTGATGAATTAATATAATGAACATAATGATACATTATTTTAAAAGAGAATCACCTATGTCATCATTACAATGATGGCGCCAACAAGCTGGTTAATTTCGACAAAAATGTAAAACAAGTCGTTTTGCATTACAGAATAAAAAAAATACATTGACGAAGGGAACAGAAATAGTTAAAGAAAAGTTAAAACTCGAATGCAATATACAAATACTTAATGTATAACATGTATTTCATTTCATTTTATTTATTTTATTTCAACACGGTAAACGAACTTCAGCCAATGGCTGTTCTTCTGAACGTCCGTGCATACACACACTAAGAAATAAATGTTCAAAATTGAACGCCAAAAGGTTGATGCAAAATCAGCACCCTGTGGGTTCAAAAATTGAACCCCTGATTTGGGATTCAAAAATTGAACCCCGCGGTTTGTGGTTCATTTTTGCACCCTGCGGGTTCAAAACTGCACTCTAGGGGTTCAATTTAAAATTTAGGGGTGCAGTTTTGAACCCGCAGGGTGTAAAAATGAACCCCAACCGCAGGGTTCAATTTTTGAACCCCAAATCAGGGGTTCAATTTTTGAACCCATAGGGTGCTGATTTTGCATCAACCTTTCGGGGTTCTATTTTGAACCTTTATTTCTTAGTGTGCATATTAAAATCACATTACATGTGTATACAATTAAGATACATAATACGAAATAAATACACAATTAAAATATCATCAATATTACAAAGAAAAACAAACAAAAACAGAACAGACATGTTTACATCACTCTGGCGTCTAATCTAAATATGCTGAAACTAGTTACTCTTAAGTCATTAGGTAATGCGCTCGAGCTTCTGCCCCCCCCCCCCCCTGTACTGTAAATTTCTTTTCTTATAACTGCTTTTAACTAAGGGTAATTTGATTTTTAGAGACGTTGATCTTAGCAGTTGTGTTGCACAATGAATTCGAATAAATAAATATTGGCAAGAGGTGAAATGAACCAAACAGCAGGTACTTTTTGGCACAAGGCCATCTCAATCCTACGGGGACGCGGAACCAGGGGGGGGGGGGTCTGTGATGATTGAAAACAATAAGCTCAAACTTAATGACCATCAATTGTGCGGGTTTTCTCCAATGTTGACATTATATGACGATTGACAGTACAAAGCGACGTATTTCAGACCTGGAAATAAAGACAAAACGAATTGAGATTTTGTTTTTAATGTTTAATCAGGCCTACCTTGTGACTTGGTATCCAATACCGTTGTACTAGATGCAGTACATACCTGGAATAAAATAAATACTAAACTACTTTATAAATTTCCACACAATGCTGATCTCATTTCCTTAATAGTACACTGTAAAAACTGTGGTGTTAAAACTGATACCAATTGGTGTTAATAGAGGACCACACCCTGAGGTGTTAAAATTACACCCTAGAGATTGAACATAACACCAAAGTGTTGTAATAACACCTATAGGTGTAAAACTAACACCACCAATTGAACACCGGTGTAAAAGAACTGGTGTGGTCCTGTACACCGGTTAACACCACAGTTTTTGCTGTGTAGGTAATGATGGCCTAACACATGGGTTTTCCGGGGGGGGGGGGCAAGACACATATTTTTCTAAAGAAACCCGAAAACAAGCAAGGCAGCGAGGTGATTTAGGTGCTTTTGCATTTTTAACATGTTTAAGAGCAATTGAATGATTTCATGCACACTTTTGGGGAAATTTTCAGTAAGAAAATGTACGTTTTAAAAACTTGAGGGGGGGGGGGGGGGTTACAGACAGACGGTCGTTTTTGTAAAAAAAAAAGAATAGTTAAATTACTTTTTTTTAAATGAGGGAATTTTCCTCAACTATATTATAACAATGACGTAAACAACCACGTACTTTATATACATGTACTTAGAGTGAATAGCATTACAAAAACAAACGTTTGCGCATCATTTCACTAATTCATTCAACACCAAGTAGAAGTACTTCATAATCTAGTGAATTTTATCCACTTCTTCCGATGAATGAATTGTATTTATTCAATTTTTCAATAGAGAATATACACACAGTCGGATATTGTGAAGATGAACTTGTATAAAACAGCAATAGAAAATAAGGATAGCATCGGTAACAGTAAGAATAACGGTATAAGTTAAAAAAAAATAACAATCAAATAACGATATGACCCAATGCGCCGTAAGAAATTGGATATCACCTGTGTTATTATCATTCATATTTTCAAAGTTAATGAATACAATTTTCTGTTATTCATTAACATTCATCTAAATGTTCTTCGTTTCATAGTGCACATACACCCTTGCATGTTTGTTTTCATGATAAATACTGTATGATAATACAATCTATCCATGAAGACTGAATGCTAGTATACCTTTTTCCAGTTTATAGTAATATTATTCTCTTCATTGTATAACTAAAACATTGATTCAATAATTGAGTTAATAATAATTAAATGATAATTATGTCACACATTTTTGCCTTTTGTCTACTTCTTTCGGTGGATTTTAGGCTATAGTGCATGGAGACAAAGCGATTGTTTGGCCCAACCATGCATGCCAACGACCAACGATTGCGGGACAGCCCGTTATAAATTCAGTGCACGAGCAGAGGACCGATTGCGAAAAAAATGGGGGGGGGGTGGAGAATGAATGTTTTATTGAATGGGTGAAACTGGAGAAGAGTTGAGGGGGCGATTTACAAAGGGGAAATCAATGTGATAAAATAAAGGGCTTTGTTTTTCCAACCATAAATCCTTTAAACAGTTAAATAGATATATTACTACCATGAAAGGCCTGCGCACTCTTTCTCGCCTCTGTCATGTCTATCGCTCCGCTTGCATCCTCCCAACTTTTAGTTGCTATGCCGGCCTGTGTATATTACATCTAAACTAATATCAGTCTGACAGTTAATCCGACAGTTCATAAGCAACAAACAAGTTAGACTTACCAATACCAGAAATAACCACAATTCTGTACCCATCTTCATGATCTTGGCATTTTCAGTCAACAGTCCAGCTCATGCAGAGTACGCCAGACGCGTTTAATTCTTAATCTTTTGTTTTTATTACTAATCAAAATATAGATAGAGGGCCAATCTTCTGAGGAAGTCTATAAGCGGATTCCGATTAAGTTATTCTTTAACTAATTTACATTCTACCTTGCACATCCCTCGTCGTTCAATATACAGATAGAAAGTACAAGCACATTCCCTTTTTTATTTGTTTCCAGTTATTAAGATATTTTGAAAACTTTATGGAATACAAGAAAATAATAGTTACCTGACAAATCAAATTGTGATGCGAGCGCGCAGCGCGAGCAGAAAGACAAAAATGTTAACATTCAGACCATAAACAAACATTTTGTACAGAGCACATTTAAGAATCAAATTCGATTTCCGAGCTGAAATGATTATTCTTTGTATATATACTTGACTTCAAAATTTGACATTTTAAGCTCCGTATTGGGCAAGATATATTTATGTAAATCGCCTAAAAGGTAATGCGAGCGCGAAGCGCCAGCGAAAATTTCATATAGAAAGATTAAAAAATATATATTTATTCCTTGTCTTCCTCTCATCTTATTTTATTCACTCGTCTTCCTCTCCTTTCTTTTTTCTCCTCCCATTTCCCTTCTTTTCCTTTTTTCTTTCTTTCTTTCTTTCTTTCTTTTCTCCGCCAATAGGAGGGGCCTCGGGTCCCTAGATCCGCCTATGAGTTATTATTATCATTATTGAGAGATGAATGATAAACATTAATGAGGCTATGGCAAACATATACAGTCTGGTGCGTTTTTCTCTGCTACATTATCGTTTAAGCCACTTTCGGGGGATCATTTCTGATCTTGACACAAGTATTGAGACTAAACGAGCTGGCTATAATTTTGCAAGGGAGCAGAGCGAGTGAGATCGAGACAGGGACAAACATGCGTGCATTTAGCAAAATAAATTACAGTGAGTGAGCGGAGGGGGCAAAAATTTCAGTGACCCTCAATCATTATACGGTCCTATAGATTTTGATACATTTTGACAATTATGTTTAGAAATGGTATCATAATTCCCTTTTCATTCTTTTTTCTTAGTTTCTCTCCATTTTTCTTCCTTTTTTGTCTGAGGGGGAGGGGGGCATATGCCCCAATCCCCCCCGTCCAGGCTATATACGCCAGAGCTATGAGCTTTCCATGAAACCTTTCCCACCAGAAGACTGTGACACAAACGATAATCTAAATGAACTAAATTGGGATACACTTGAAAAGAAAAGGAATGAAAGTGTTGCAATAATGATGTTTAACATACTCAATAACTTCGCCCCATCATATCTAATCAATAGATTTTCCCTTAAAGAAAGATCACATAACACAAGAAGTGGGAATCTCAATTTGGAAATTATGCAAATAAAGTCTGAATCTGCAAAGCGCATGTTTATGTACAGAGGCGCCAGTATGTGGAACTCATTGCCCATGAATATTCAAGCGGCACAAACAAAACACAATTTCAAAACAGGTCTTAAGAGATTATCTGTGTGATATGAATTACAATGACTATTTTTTCTGTTTGATATAATTATTTTCAGTCCATATTTAGTTATCATAAATTTTCCAGTCATTTTTATATGTTTAGCTTTTATCATTATCATGACTTGTATTCATTTTCTTGTGCTCGGTTATCCATTATAGAAACATGTATTTACTTTGACATTTTACTTTACCACGTACAAATTTACTATTACCATGTATGCACCGCTTTGTTCCAATTTGCAGATAGATATTTCATGTTGTAAGTTATTGATGTTTTTGATAACGGTATATAATTTCTTCGTCTTTTTCTTACTATCATTATTATTCTTTTTCTTCTTCTTTTCTTCTTCTGTTATCTTCTCTGTTGTCTTTTTCTTCTCCCTCTCACTTTTCCCTTCTTCTTCTTCATTTTTTTCTTCTTCTCCCCTAGTCTTCACGTTTCAATGATTGCCTTGTAATATTTAATTGATGCTTAATTCTATTCCATATATATTGTTCGTTAAACAATGATTTTAAAATGTTTACTTTGTCAATGTTCGACACGGCCCCAATGGAAATCAGTCTGTGAACTGTTTGGGCTTTTTAACCGTGTATAAATAAAATAAATCTTATCTTATCTTACTTAGGACCATTATTGATTTGTTTTGTTATTGAATATAATTTAAGAAGAAAAAGATCAAGACACTTAAATCTCCATGATATTCATGCTTAAGGATGGATAGTCAAAGATTTATTTCTAAATCCGAGTTTGATGTCTCTCGTTTTGCAATGAGGACCGGACGTATTATCAACATTTCCTTCTGACCGTACTTATTTTTTGATTTTGATTGTTTGAGAATCACTGTTACCATGGTAACTGTCGGATGATGGGACTTGCAAATTACTGAGTGTCGAATAAATTCGGTCTGACAAGTCCTTCTTATGAAACCCTCCCTTGAACGAATGTTATGTTAAAAAAAAAAGACATCGAGCTAGCAGAAGAAAAAGGAGCTCTATTGTAAGGGGAGCATAGGCCTATATATATATATATATACAGTAATACAACATGTAACAAATAGACCAACAAATTGGAAAGTGTTTAATGTGCAAAGGTTACAAAAAGTGAAAAAAATAATAGATCTATAGGCGTGATAAATCACTTTCGTTTTTGTAAATTTTTGTTATTGACTTTGATTTATTTTAATTAAAACAGAAAAAGTATCTTATAGATCATAGAGATCATAATTGATATTACAAGTTTCCGAATAGCGTATGCATATTTTTTTTATAAAGGGAGGGGGTTCCAGCTGATCAAATGTACAAGCAAAAAAAAGTCTTTAAAAAAATTTAGTGAGTGGGGTGGTTGGGTATAAAATAAAAATAACACCCCCCTCAGCGAACGCCACTGCAAGTTCGGTTCACGAATTATGAGTGGAGTATCACGAAGTGCTACCCAGAGAGATATATACATCTCTAAAACTGTCTATGGTGCTAGGTGCCGGTGCTAGCTATAGCTATAGCTAGAGCGCTCGATCGAGCGCGCGCGGTTCTTCAGCTACCTTGAACTTCCGGTCTATCAGCGCGGGAAATTCGTTCGGTAGCATTTGGAGAGTCCATTGTGCAGTTTTTGGAAAACCGTCAAACGTAAGTTCAGACCGACCTTCTAAAAATAATAATTGTTTTGTCGTGGCATGTAGTAGTTTATCATTATATCATTACATTCTTTTAAACGGATCGGATCTTGCCGCCGAATGAGATAGATGCGAGATCGATGTGTCGACTATCCTTGAGTTGTGCGCTTTCGCATCCGTGCGGAGTGTGAGCGGCCCCAGCGCAGCCGCCGTGCCGGCGAGCCATGGGTTGTGGAGGAGGCCCGTACCTCATTTTCTTGAATGATGCGAAAGTGCACTAGCGCAGTAGCGGACTAGCCTTTTGACTAACTTTCTATTCTAAAATAGATCCATGGTGAATTGGTATGGAGTTAGGGTTTACCCTCTTATCAAGTCTAGAAGGCAGGCAGCCGTCTGTTTAGAGGAGTTTTTAAATTATTACTTAGAATAGGCCGAGATCTAGATCTAAACATTTTTAAAAAATTTCTCCTCACCTCGTACAGTGTAGCCAGGAGGCTTCTATTCTAACGTTAGTCTCTGGAGAGTAAAAATAATTTACTAACGTATGCTTACTCTCCACAAAGCCAGGAATTCCTTCCCATTCATCTGCATGTATACATAGGCCTACCACCATGACCGCCAAAAACCCTGAAAATTTCACCCCCAAGATTTCTACTTTCCTCCTAAATCTAAGTTTAGCCTAGACAGCTGGCAGCCGTCTGTTTTGAGGAGTTTTTTAACATTAAAAAAAAATTTCTCCTCATACACAGACGGCTCGCTATCGTGCAGCCACCATTAGCATGATTAGGGGACTTGCAATGCAAAATCTCCCAGTCGGGGCTCTTCAATTTTGGTCTGTGATGAATAAAAATTTTGAAAATTAAAGCGACCAAAATGCAAATTAATATTCCCTCTTGGCATTAATTGCCAAAAAACAGAGAAAAATCAAGTTAAAACAAAAAGAACAAAAACAGTGACTTAGCTCGGCTGTCGCGCAAATTCACTTCCTTGTTTTATCCGATCTTAAGTACATAAACATATGGCCATTGAGTCCCCTGTACAGATCGCGCTAGAACTTCGGTCTCTGTATTTGGTGAGTGAAGCCAATGGAGTTCAGCTGAACAACCAACATAACAGAGACCGAAGCTTTTGGTCTAAGTTTAGCCTAGGCCTAGCCACCCTAGACGGTACCTCAAGCGATGTTCGTGCAGGCTCCTCTCCACAAGTTCAATACCGCTACACTACACTCCATGCTCCACCTACCCGAACATCGAGCCCCAAAACTCGTTCTGATACTCCCGAGTGACAAAGCCAAAGGTGGGATTTTATGGGGAGGAAATATTAAAATTCATGCAACATCACAAATTCACAATCTTTAAAAGCAATTAAAACTAATATTCTTGCTTTATACAAAGTTTCACTTTTCCATGCTTCCATCAGTCTCAAAATTGGTGATTTGAGAGCCAACATGGAGTTTCTCACACGTACATGTATAAATAATTTGCTGCCAATTTCAAAACTTCATGCGTGAGGTCTGAGCTCTTTCAAAAGTAAATTAAGAAAAAAAGTTAATGCACAAAAACAACATTACTGGGTGGGTACAGTACTACTAGTACTTGCCTCTCTACTAAAGTAGCAATGCTGCTTTCAAAAATTTTATTTTGAGGTGCTGCTGGGTTTGTACTCCTGGCAATGTGCATTGTGCTTTGAGATGTATCTATCCTCAAGATATGTACCAAGGAAATGTCTCAAATACCATACAAACAACAATCAAATTGACAATGGTAAACTTGGGCAGTGAGCTAAAAATCCAAGGGGAGACCTCATTTACTCTGGGGCCTCAATCACCCCACTCTCCCCTAACTGAAGACTCTACTTGTGTTAGACCAATCATAGGCCTATTACGGATTGACATTCAACGAGAGCATTTTATGACCAACACCTGTTTCCTCCAGCTGTCAAAATCGCTGTCTAACCCTTAACTCTCTCTTTATGCGTTTTTTACGACGACTGCCCTGGGCGATTGTTTACACAAGCTCCTTTTGGCCATTGATTGTCTCCGATCGATCAATGGCCGAACATGCCGCCTGACTTGCAGCACTACCAAAGACTCATGTTTTAGCCCCAATTGCCAAAAGGGAAAGTCCCTTCATTACCTAGAATGCAATGTGTAATTCATATCCGGTTTTTCAGTAAGTACATGATTTTAGGCTGTCTATAATGTGCAATTGTTGTCTGACCATAAAATATAATCCCTCTAAATTTCATCAATCCTGTGGAATTTTACACCCAAATGAAAATCATCTTCTGACCGAAGGTAAGCGCAACCAACTATCAACTTCAATATTGTCTGAAATTTTTAATGGTTTTCCGCTCATTTCTCCGTCAAATTTCAACTGCATCTTTGCCGTAAATATACTGATCTGCAAGGTGATGTCAATGCATTTCATGTACGGTTATTTGCGATGTACGTAAAAAATATGTTTATGCATGCCTGTTTTCTTTTTTCTGCAATCATTTTCATAGCGCTAACGTTTGCTGCTGTGCGTTGCTTTTGATAAAGTGAACAAACAACATCGCAATGGGTAGGAGCAGCGCACAATTGATTTCCGCTGTCCATCAGTGATAGCGTGTTTTACGACCGGCTTGATCGGCGTCAGCTGCCAGCGCTCCGTTTATAAAAAGGATTAGCGGTGACTGCCTTTCACCCAAAGGAGGGGATTTGTTGAAAGTCCATCCGTAATAGGTCCATGGACTGATTCAACCTCAACATATATTGTATCTCTGATTTTGGTCAACATATCTATATTTACATGCGAATTGGTGCTGGGGGCCATTTCATAAAGCTGTTTGTAATTTAAGGGTTACTGTTTAAGAACGACTCTTGATCCTTTTTGGTAAAAGATATTCATTATTAAATTTTCATTGGTTGAATATTTAGCACACAAGAAAGGTTCATCAGTTGTTCTTAAAGTCGCTCTTAAGTCTTAACTTTCAAACAGCTTTATGAAACACCCACCAGGGCTTATAAGGAGACTCTAAAAATGGAAGACAATCTCTGGTATTGAAGCAAAAATAAAACTAAACAAAACAGCTGGGGTCATTGTGATAATATCCTGACTTTTTTTCCTTGTGGCTTGATTCACAGCATCATGCTCGGCCGGGAAAATAACACCAGTTCCACCAGCGCCCTCGATGTTGTCATGGACGCAGGAGAGATTGAGGAGAAAGATTCTGATCTTCGTCCGATGACACCGACAGTTATGGTGACTTGCAAGAAACGGAAGAGATCGTCCTTCAAAGGCCCTTTTAGAATGACAGGTAAGCAGTGCTGGCACAATTCAAACAAGTTTCAAGATGATTTGAAGCAAAATCTAATTTATAAGACAAGACAATAAAAAAACCTTGAAAATATGATTTTTTTTTCAAATTTATTTTTTTAAGTTTGTTATGAGTGTGTTTTTAGCTCATACAACCCGAAGAGCTGCATGAGGTTCACCTAACTTTTACACAGAATTTTGACATTTTGACTAGAAAATTATGCTAATTTATGCAAAATTTATTCATAAATCACAAAAGAATGGTGTTTCTCCTACATTTGTTGATCAATTACAAGTTTATTTGCTTTATATGATAGATCTAGGTGGGGATACAAAACTTCTACACAGAATTTTGAAACTCATTAAATTTGCGGAATGCCGGATGAGCTCCACATCATTGATGTGCTAGTTTATAAATAAGCATTTATGCATATTTTTCAAAATTCACAATAAATGCTTCTTATTTATTTGTTGACCAATTTTTGTCTCACCTGCATAGCAGAGTGAGACTATAGGCGCAGCTTTTCCGACGGCGGCGGCGTCAACATCAAATCTTAACCTGAGGTTAAGTTTTTTAAATGGCATCATAACTTAGAAAGTATATGGACCTAGTTCATGAGACTTGGCCATAAGGTTAATCAAGTATTACTAAACATCCTATTAGACTTTCATGTCACATGACCAAGGTCAAAGGTCATTTAGGGTCAATGAACTTAGACCATGTTGGGGGAATCAACATCAAAATCTTAACCTGAGTTTAAGTTTTTAAAATGTCATCATAACTTAGAAAATATATGGAGCTAGTTCATTAAACTTGGACATAAGGTTAATCAAGTATCACCAAACATCCTGCATGAGTTTCACGTCACATGACCAAGGTCAAAGGTCATTTAGGGTCAATGAACTTTGGCCGATTTGGGGGTATCTGTTGAATTACAATCAAAACTTTAAAAGTTTTTGGATCTGATTCATGAAACTTGGACATAATAGTAATCAAATTATCACTGAACATCCTGTGCAAGTTTCGGGTCACATGATCAAGGTCAAAGGTCAGTTAGGGTCAATGAGCTTTGGCCGAATTGGGGGTATTTGTTGAATTACCATCATATCTTTAAAAGTATGTTGGTCTAGTTCATAAAACTTAAACATAAGAGTAATCAAGTATCACTGAACATCCTGTGCGCATTTTAGGTCACATGACCAAGGTCAAAGGTCAATGAACTTTGGCCATAATGGGGGTATCTGTTGAATTACCATCATAACTTTGCAAGTTTATTGATCTGACTTTTGAAACTTGGACATAAGAGTAATCAAGTATCACTGAATATCCTTTGCAAGTTTCAGGTCACATGATCAAGGTCAAAGGTCATGTGAGGTCAATGAACTTTGGCCACATTGGGGGTATTTGTTGAATTACCATCCTATCTGTTTAAAGTGTATTGGTCTAGTTCATAAAACTTGGAAATAAGAGTAGCCAAGCATCACTGAACATCTTGTGCGAGTTATAGTAGTTTTCAAAGTCAGCACTGCTGCTATGTTGAATCGCGTGATGCAGGTGAGACGGCCAGAGGCATTCCACTTGTTAATTATTTTGTTCCATCTGAGAGCTACATTAGGTTCACCAAGCTTCTAGACAGAATTTTGAAATTTTGACTAGAAAATTATGCTTATTTATAATTATATGAAATTTATTCATAAATCACAAAAAATGCTTCTTTGTCATTTCTTCATCAATTTCAATTCTGTTTCTTCAATTTATGTTACCAATATAATTCATTAAAGTGTCAACTTGGCTGAAATTAAAAATTGTATTAAATTTCTTTGCGAAATGCCGGATGAGCTCCACATCATTGATGTGCTAGTTTATATTTTTAAGTAGGGTTTGGGGGAGAGTGTTATGGACATTACTGTCATATATTACCATTCTAGTCATACAGTGTACATATAGGTTTTAATCAGCCATATTTGTCAGTTGTCGCCAAAGAAGAAAAAAACCTGATGATCGCCTTCATAATATCTTGGATGATGTTATTTAGCCAGTGCAAAATAATTCAGGGATATGAATAATAGGAAAATATTAAAAAGAGAAGTATGGTCTTAAATGATTCTTGATTGTATGTGTACACAGAGTTCTAAAGGGAGCCAAGAAAGCCCTTTTCATAACAACTTTCAATTATTGTAAATACAATAATTGACCTCTACAGAGCCTCTGTCTCAAAATCAAACACTTCTCTTCATCAATCTTCATTTATACCAAGGATGGCTCGGCCACAGTGGAATTCACTTCCCGCCTCCCTTCAGCTCCCAACATGGACAGATTAAAAAAGTGTTAATACACATTTAATTAGCTTGATGTAAAGCTTTGTACTTTATATTTAAATTACATGTATGGTTAATTACCTGGTAGTAATGGGCCACTTTTCATCATTTTATGATGGCAACAGCAGGCCCAAAGAACAATCTAAAAAAAAAAAATAAAGAAACTATGATTGTGAGTGGCTGCTAAGCCATGTTAACATGGAAGTTGCCATATTTGTCAAGTTTACGTAGTTGTAAGCTCTTCATGAAACAGGCCAAGGAAGCCCACCTGTGTTCCAGCTCAAGCATACGTATTCACGGTATAAGTCGGTTCGTAATTCCTTTCTGCGCATGATCAAAAGATTCTGCGCATGATCAGAGGAAGGTCATTTGTATTAAAGTGACATGGTGGTTTAAAATCTAATGAGATAAGCACCAACTTTGATGTCTTGATTTCTTTTGAAATGTGTTTTTTCATGTACATCCACAAAAAACAACAATGCGTCCACGAACGACTGGTACATGTATTTCACAGTTTGCCAAGTACGTTGTGCAACATGCTATGATATGCATTCAAAAAAGGAATGCAACAAATACCTTCAAAGTGTTCATTGTGTGCTATTCTAGTCTCCTGGTCTATTCAATTTTTTTATCCTGCTATGTAAGGCATGCTTACGTAATATCTTGCTTTGAAATCTGCCTATCATAATGAAAGAATTGAAAGGTCATTTGACCAAAATTGTCCCTGAAGTAACTACGAACTGGTCAATTGTAGCATATTTGGACATGTTACTGTTATGTTGTTTTACCTTATACATGTACGGCAAATATTGTTCAGCTGTGAATATTCGTGCCAAACTTGTTAAACGTACCTGTGCATTAAATGTTCCTTTGCTTGTAGTCTTAAGACAAGATTCCATGTCTGTCATGATGTTTATATCAAATGCTTACCAACTGAAAAAGACTAATCGCGAAAGGCCGGATGAATGTGAGCTCTACCACAGGGCCTTTAGGAACCTGACTTGGATTTTTTATGTTAACCATTTTTCTGACTCATGGTCGCGTCCTACCCTAGAGGTACACAGCCAATCAGCGAGCGTACATCTTTTGCATCAATCAATCCTGTAATGCAGATAGCGAACGTACCCGTTCCCATGAAGTTTTCAGTACCAACAGTGCTAATTAGCGCATCAGCATGCTCATGGATAATTCCTACATTCACATCTACGCAAGAGTCCAAACGGCCTTGCAACTGAAGTCGCTCAATCGGACGTTTACCCATGTCTCTCTGTTAAACTCTCTTCATTGACCGCTAGTCTAGTTTCAGCCACTGCATGACAATAAATACAGCCAAGTCACAAGGCATGTGAGAAAGCTAATCTGACCAATACAGGTGTGTATTTTGCCATCTTTTTCATTCATATTTAAATATATTATTAGTTATAGACACAATGAATTCAATGAATGGAAATATGAATATAGTGCTTTGAAGTGCTTCATATGTAGCTGAACCAGAACATGTAATTCAAGTATCCCTTTTTATTTCACATTGTAGAGAAAGTCCGGGAAGACATCCGCTCCATGCTGAAGGCTGTTCCTAAGATTGATGAGTTGTTCACAGTTGTTGACAAAATAGGAGAAGGTGAGCATTATTTAGTATCATTCACAGGATAAATATTTGTTGCACTAAAGTTTTTTTTAGTTTTTTGTCTCACCTGCATAGCAGAGTGAGACTATAGGCGCCGCTTTTCCGATGGCGGCGGTGTCGTCAACACCAAATCTTAACCTAAGGTTAAGTTTTTGAAATGACAGCATAACTTTGAAAGTGTATGGACCTAGTTGATGGAACTTGGCCATAAGGTTAATCAAGTATTACTAAACATCCTGCCCGAGTTTCATGTCACATGACCAAGGTCAAAGGCCATTTAGGGTTAATGAACTTAGACCATGTTGGGGGAATCAGCATCAAAATCTTAACATCCTGTGCAAGTTTCAGGTCACATGATCAAGGTCAGAGGTCATGTAAGGTCAATGAACTATGGCCACGTTGGGGGTATTTGTTGAATTACCATCATATCTCTGTAAGTGTATTGGTCTAGTTTATAAAATGTGGAAATAAGAGTTACTAAGTATCACTGAACATTTTTTGCGAGTTATAGTAGTTTTCAAAGTCAGCACTGCTGCTATATTGAATCGCGTGATGCAGGTAAGACCGCCAGAGGCATTCCACTTGTTTAGTTTTTGTCTTAATATTTTATCTATTGAAGCATGAGGGTGTCAGGAATTACAAACAAGAAAAAAAATAACAATTTTTTCTACTACAGGGTGTAAGTTGATGAGTTTGTTTGATTTTTCCCCATCATTTTGTTCAGGACGACATATATGTCTCTAAAACTCTCTATAATGTTTGTGAGATTGACAAAACAAAATGTATAACTGCAATCTCCTTTCTTATGAGAAGTTAGTGCTCGAAATTCATGCCAACATTGCGTGTTCAATGTATCAGTTCATTATCAATGAATACAACAGAGTAGACAGCTCATACAGTTGATAGATTAACAAACTTTTGTTATAATGTCTAACAAATCTGTAAAGATAACAGTAAAATTGAAGACAAAAATGCTGAATATGTTTTGCCAATCATCTTATTGAAATAATTAAAAGATAATCATGGCATAGTGTAGACATGGAAATATGCAAACTTCTCTCCAAAAACAATTATGTAGCCTTTAGACTTGCAAACAATAGCAAAGACATGCAGGTACATGAATCCTCAACATTGATTATTGCTTATCTTGGAAAGCATGTTCAGATTGGACTGTGCACTTACACCTTCATGTGTATACTTTCAACGAAATGCTTGATAATACATGTATGACGTTGAGTTGACAAAGCAGTGATTGTCAGGTAGTTGGGTATTGTTCACTGGGCTAAGTGACAGGTGGTCATAACTGGTAAAAGGGTGGGGGGGGGGGAGGCTCACTTGCTCATAAAAGATTCCAATTTGTTTTATTTCATTACTATTACACAGATGTAGCCATAAAGTGATTAAATTGGCTCTTTGGGAAGAAGTGTCAATGTATTGAATGCGGTATGTTTTAACTCTGCAACTGAATAGAATTCATTTGCATAACTTGCCAATTTCATCATTCAACAATAACATATGGTTGAGTGAACTGTTTATCGAGCAAGAAATTGTTATCCCTATCTAGGTGTGTGGAAGCACATGTCAAGTACATTATAAAGAGATATTTTACAGAGTTGTGTGTTTAAACTTTTCCCTTGAAACTGGAAACTTTTGGGACATAAAAAATTGGGGTGGTACCAAAACGTTATGCTAGAATTTATACATAGCATTTTGCATTTCATTCAAGAAAATATACTTTTACACAGGAAGACAGGAATGGGAAGCATTATGAGGGAGTGTTGTAAGTCATCTAATGGAGAACTGGAGTTTCTTATTCCCATTCTCTTTGCAGGGACTTTCAGTTCTGTGTATCGAGCCACTTTGAAGAAGGCTGCCGACACTTCACAGGAGTTTGCTCTGAAGCACATCATCCCGACAAGCCATCCTGATCGTATCCTCAGCGAACTCAGCTGCTTGGTCAAAATAGGGTATGCCATTACAATTCAAATGAACAGTTTTTTTTTCTTCGCTCGTAGAAAAGTCAGATTTCGGTGACTACGGGAATGGTTTGATTGGACGAAGCTTAGGAGGGATGAGCCATTTTATGTAAACAATGACTTTACCCCCCCAACTCTTTCTCTGATCGGAAACTAATTGCGAGTCTTATTAAATATGGTATGATTAATAGTAAGCAAATGATTACCATTGGTGAACGTAATAACAAAATAATAATAATAATATATTTTACCCAGGGTAGCGACTTCAATTCTGAAAACCCTTCTCCCAGCGGCACAAACTATCATTTCCAAGAAGATCTTGGCTTGGTCCTAGATTCTTAGTTGCCTTTTAGCATATCTGCATTTGAATCAATGAAGAAGTTTTAGTGTTTTTCATTCAGTGAAACCATTGCTTTAACTGAATTAATATTGATAAATTTCAACAAAACTAAGAACTTTAATTTGTCTTGGGAGAATAAACAATCTTTGTCATTTTGTCACCAAAATACCAGGATTGGCACACCACGCAAACTTGAAGAGCACGCTACTTGTGGAATGGCTAGAAGTAATTGATATTTAATTTATTTTGAAGGAGTCCAAAGATAATGAGTTAACTATGTCTGCAGTGAGTAAATTCCAGTCGAGTATGGTTGATAAACAGATCAATACAAAATGCTATTATGCTTTTTGTTAGAGTTTGTTATTTTCATTTTTCGTTGGTCTTAGAATAATACAATGATGTATAAAGTTGACATCCATCAACCTTGATGCTAAGTTTCATTTCTTTGCTTTTGGATATAGCGGCTGCCATAATGTGATGGGAGTTAAACTGACAGTGAGGGAGAAAGACAACATTGTCATCGTCATGCCACACTTCAAACACAATAGATTTCAGGTGAGATTAGGATCCTGTAAAATGAGATTGAATTCCAAGACCATGGTTTTCATGGGATTGTTTCCTAACTTGGTTTTACCTTGGGTCAATTCATAAAGCTGTTTATAAAAATAATAATATAGGATTTGTATAGCGCATGTATCCAACTTGTTAGGTGTTCAAGGTGCTCTTATATTACCTTTGCTATAAGCTGCTAGTCTACCAATTCCGGTGTTAGTTACAGCTTCTTGAGGAATTGCTGTCAGTACCCATTTACCTCACCGGGGTTGAGTGCAGCACAATGTGGGCAAATTTCTTTCTGAAGGAAATCATGCCATGGCTGAGAATCGAGCACACATCCCTCACATTGAAAGAGGAGAATCTTAACCACTAGATCACGACATCCCCACAATCTTTTGTAAGTTTCCCATGCGACTTCCCATGAGACCCTATCTTGGGCTTTTTGAGATCCCCCAATTTTTCTACAATTAGAGTGGCCTGTAACCGTATAAATCAAATTTTGACAAATAACTTATTTTGCATTAAAATACTTATTAACATCAGTAATAAAGTAATGAGGTAAAGATTTCAACTCTACCTGATGGGAATACAAATTATTGAGAATCGGAACTAAAATTGGAATCTGAACTGAGGGGGCCTAATTAAAAAAAAAAAAAACTTACACTTTTAACATTGCTAGTTTGGCTATTACCAGGGAACCCTATCATTTGATTAGCTGCTGAGCTATCATACCCTTGAGAGTAAAGTTAGCATAATAACTGTTTGGTGTTAGGTCCTAGATTCCTACTTTAAACACCAACACCCAATAAAGTACCTTAGTGGGACATCAATTTTATTTTTGTGAATTTCAGCATTTCCATGACCATAGTCTGGTACAAGCATGATGAAATAATGTACCTCCACATGCCAAACTTGTATTGTCAAATGAAAATCTGATACACCCGTTAGAATGATGTCAATTAGGTGTAAATTGGCTTATACAGTAGTATATCAAGTGCAATGAGGCTAAGTGAGTTTTTTTTTACAGCCACATCTTCAGAAGTTCAGCCCCTATGGACTGATTCCCACCAAATGTAGGTTCTGGATGTTTTCCATCATGCTCCTCCAAGATGTGGTTTAAAAACCATTGAAATGCAAACACTGGTGTCGCGTTTTTAAATGTGATGCCATCCCTTCGGTACTATGTTACATCAGGGCCCCGTCTTACAAAGAGTTACGATCGATCCAATCAATAGCAACTATGGACATCCAGCAACATCAACATGTATTATTCATGTTTGTTCAAAATATTTTCAAACAATTATGTATATTTATTGATTCATTGTTGTTCTTGAAAATCCACTGTGCTTCTCCTTGCATACAAAGGACATTGTGCAAGTTTCCTATAGAAAAAAATCTGACACTGATGGATTTCCATAGAGTTATGAATGATTGGATCAACTGTAACTCTTTGTAAGACGGGCCCAGAAAATTCACTTTCATGGCCCTCATTGAAAAATGTATAATTTGTGCATTTTAAATAGGATTTTTACCATGACATGACTGTTGAAGAAGTTCAAGATTACCTGAGAGCCCTCTTCACAGCCCTTAGGAGAGTCCACAGATTCAACGTGATCCACCGAGATGTCAAGCCAGGAAACTTCCTCTATGATAGACAGTCCAGAAAGTAAGTTAGTACAGTGGTATTTTTGTGTTTTATTGGAGCTAAAAATGAGAAGTCACAGGGAGTAATGGTTTTGGGAGGAACCCTTTAAGATTATCTTTATTAGGATTCATTATATAGTCTTATTCATCCAGGTTTTAAATCATGTTTAGTCCCTGACTATGGGGTTACATGTATGTCCACACCAGAGAAGTGTTAACATCACCAGTTTGGTTTTGGTCTAATGCCAATGAGTATTAAAACACCATTGCCTTAATTTCAAACTGGTGTGAACATATATACATGTAGATTCTGGACTGGTGTTTAATCAACACCAGTGTTTTTGCAGTGCACAGAGGTGAATCTTCCAGTGAAAAAAAAAATATGTTCCTTTGTGAGAGCAATTCTGAGGCTCTTTGGCATGCTTTAACACAACAGAGAAATCAATACCATTTTGTGACGTCGCCCTGAATGGACTCGTTCTCCTTGAGTGAAGTCGCAGTTCCAACCTCCAGATTTTGGTGGAGTTTTTGTCCGTTTAGATTGGTATTTTAATTTTGTTTTGTTGATTGGATGCAGTTAGGTGCTATTGTGGGGTTCAAAGCTTTCAATTGGTGTGAAAATTTGTGATGGCCTTTATATGTCTACTTTAAGCAAACCAAATGTGAATAAAGAAATGATACGTACTAAGCTTTCTACATTGCTGATCTTATAATATATGCAGTTAAACATTTTTTATAGCAATGTTTTTTTTTTGTGCTCCACAACTTTCAGATATGCTCTTGTCGACTTTGGCCTTGCTCAGGCAGTACCAACCATATCAACTCTCAAGACATCAGAGAAGAAGTCAACTCTAGGGGGCGTCCTACACCATGATACACCAAGACCACCTCTAGCCAGGAAGAACACTCGGAGGGCTGCATCAGCTTCAGAGAATAAGGTTGGTAAAGTTCAGTAAACCCATTGGCTCGTATTCAGAATTCCAGTTTAACTTTAGACCATGCTTTAACTCTCTGCTAACATTATGGGAAACTGAAAAAAAGTCAAAATTGTGTTTACATTGTATTTTCTTTAATGATTTCTTTCCTCTTTTCTCATGCTCTTATGGTGCAGGGTTCCCAGCCCATCAGGGAAATCTGGGAAAATTATTTTACTTTTTTTCCAGTGAGGGAAAAATCAGGGAATTTGATAAGAAATACCTAAAATCAGGGAATTTTGATCAGCCCAAAAGTCGAAAGCATGGTAGTCAGAGTAGCATATCGAAACAACATCCATTGATTGACTGGTTATGGTGATAATAATTAGTTTCACATTATTGTTTTTATAGTTTGTGTCACAGTTGGCTATCCATAGTCAAACCACAACGTAGGGTTTAATTCCAACCTGAGTCCAGAATACTGCACCTTATGGGACAGGATTGTCCCATCATGAAATGATATCGAATTCCAAGCTTATATTTGTTACCAATTCTTGAGACTTTCAGGCTTTTTGATTAACTCTTCATGCGTTCACCTGTAAACCCCGTGTGTGTTGCATTATTTTAGGGTCTCATTCACATTCGTGCCATGAGTCACAGACTCCTTACAATAAAACCTGGCCATGTTATTGTTTGTGAGGAGGGTTTTATTGATTTTGTCCTCTCCTTTTTCAATGAACTTCCTGGCTGTGATCAGGATGTATTGATTTTGGGGGAAAACTCAACGATTCTGTAATTTGTAAACTGCGATAATCCGTCGATCGGTACACATGTACGGTATGCAATTGTTTGAAAAACAATGGGACAGGGAACGTCTATGGGAAATGTGTGGTTGTGCAAAAATGCGAACGAAACACGCCTACGGATGTGCAATAATGCGAACGTAACGCATGTAGAGTTAACTCTGTGTTCCCTTATAGATTCATTACATTCATCTATTTCAGGACACATGTTCTATGTACATGATAAATTGATTTGATGTTCTTTTTTTTTTATTTATATCTACCTCCGCAGGTTCCTTCCAGGGTTGAACCAAAGAGGACTCAATCTGAAAGTCTTTCCAAAGCCCCTAGGCTTGTAGAACTCGACCCCAACACATTCCATTCCACCGACAAGTCATCCCGCGACCGTAGCAACCACAAACAGGACTCCATCAATGAAGATGACCTCAAGAAGAACGTCACTACGACGATAGCAAGAGGTAGCGAGAACACCGGCGAAGGTGTTGTCATCGCTCCGCCTAAGGAGAAGAAGCCGACAAAGCCGCCCAAGCCGGTCGTTCTTACCAGGAACAGCGCTGCCATCGCTACCAGGGGTGTGGCCAAGAAGATGCAGGAGGTGCCGAAGACACCTCAGGGTGTGTGCAGATGCTACGGCTTGCCTCAGGTCTGTGATGTCTGCATGGCAAGGAAGAACCAGGCAGCGCCTAGAGCAGGTACTCCGGGCTTCAGGTCACCAGAGGTGCTGCTGAAATGCCCTGACCAAACAACAGGTGAGAAACATCACCAGGGTTCCGTAACACAAAGGTTAGCGATTGATTGTACGCTTGATTTTCACGATTGAGTGTACATTGTAGTTTATGAAATCAAATGTAGAAAAATGTTCTACGCTCATCGCTGACTTTTGTGTTACGGGACCCAGATCTGCAATTTTCTGCATACAGCAGAATAATGATATTTGCAAGTACTCATAATTCCTCTTTGTACAAAAAGTTGCACTTGAAATGAATGAAACGGCCTCAAATATTCAGCAATTGTCTCAAAGTGTCAAAGGAATTTTCTCTAAACCCTAGAGTTAGGCCATTAATATATGCATGTATCTCTATCTTCCTTAATGATGAGTAAAGTGATATTTGAGGACACCTTCCATTATTGCCAGCAATCATGTTTGCTACCTTAGACTGTATGTTTTTTGTACTATTTATGGAACATGTTCCTTTATAGCCATTTAACACATATACCCGTCAATGATTCAGGTTTATTCCCCTTCCTAATCTCACTTTTAGCTGTAGATATATGGGCTGCAGGCGTCATCTTCCTATCCATTCTGAGTGGGCGTTATCCATTCTTCCGAGCTCCGGACGATTGCACCGCCCTCGCTCAGATCATGAGCATTATGGGAACGGAAGAAACCACCGAAGCAGCCAAGGCTAATGGTATGTCGAAAAATCCAATGTCTTTATAAATGTTGGACAATTTATATTTGTTGATACAGGGTAGTGTTTTCATTGAGTGTCCTGTCAGGGATTTCACTGACCATGGGTGTGAGAGTTCAGATTTTTAGCCAATTTCAGCCAATTTTGCTGAAGATTTTCAGTGTATTTTAGCTTTTTCTCGAAATTTCTGTGAAAAATTATGGGAGCTCTTTCAATCCAAGCATTTTGAACACTCTTCAACCTTTCCTTTTAGCTCTTTTGATTTGTGATCACTCACAGCCCTGAAAACTGTTCTGAGCCAATCAGGTGCAAGGATTTCAGTAGCTTGTAACAGTTGTTCGTGAAAATCATTGTTCTGTAAAATGCTCCCCCTTTTTTTCCGTCCAGAGACTTATTCCTCCAGTTTTCACACATTGAATAACTAATTCTCTAATTCACTTAGAGACAAACTTTCCTTTTTCATAATACATTTGACAAATCACTAGGTTCTATTTGTGCACTGCTGAAATCATGTCATAAGATTGGGCAAGAGCAATTTCCTCTTTAAGCGATACACAATATGTAATATTAACACTTCTGATCTATGCTAGGGAAAATTCACCCCCGTTTTACCCACATGTGATCCCAGAGCGAACATAGTATGCCAGCCACTGTCCTGCTTTGGGGTTTTATGCATGTTACATGCTGCGCAGGTTAATTTCTTTATAAAATTAATTAGTTTGACACTATAATTCCTCTTTATTCTCACTTGTGTTGATGAGAGAAATATTCATAGCATCTGAAATTTGCCTTCGTCTGGCCATGCTATAGTCAAGAATCTCACAATTTTTTTTTAGACCCTGCCAAAAATAGATTTCAGTAAAAAAAAAAAGAAGCAGAATGAAATATTGTTTAATTATGTTATCTTTGTTTAAAACATTATTTTGTTTTCTTATATTACATGTGGGATTATGGGTATTATTTGTGTCTTCTCTAGGCCCGTTTTGAAAGTCCATTTTTGATGCACGTGTACACGGCGTGTTTTTCGGTCGTGTACACGTTGTAAACACTGTGAGAGCGAGTTCTGTTTTCATGTCGACACGGACCCGCATCAATATGTCATAAAAAGGGGTCTATATAGCCTTAGTCACGGTTTCAAAGCTTACCTGAGAAGTTTGAAGTATCAATCCACAAAAATTGGTGCAAATTAAAAGTTTACTCGGCTTAGCAGCGCATTAAATTAATAAAGAATGCAAAAGAAAATCAGTGCAGGGCCCTAGCTATCGCCGACACTCGGTGGATGCGCATTTTGTATACTGTACAGTACATGCATGCACAGATCGCTGCAGAATAAGTGTAACTGAAGTTATCGATCAATTTTCATTATTATGTTGCCAATTTGAAGAGCGTTTGTTTGTAGGCTTGTGTGCGAGCGTATAACACGTAAGTTGTAGCGATGATCGCTATCGCAATTGGTGATTCTCAAATTGACTCTGAGTGTGATTGAGCAACGCTTTCAAGCTTTTGAGACCGGAGCAGACCCATTTCGTGCCGATTTCGTGGTACAAAAACGTGAGTCTCCAGAAAGAATGTGGATTAAATTGGCGATTTTGGAAGTGAACTCACTCTGGATTAATTGAAATATGTTGACATATTGGTAATTAAAACATGTGCAGTGTCTGAGAACTAAAGTAAGATTTAATGTGAGGCTGTGAGCTTGTTTATGCAGATGCTACCGTGTACACGGTGATGGAATTTAGTACACGTGCACTGACTTGACCGTGCGTGTACACGTGTACACGTGTACCCGAAACGGGCCTAGTCTTCTCTAAAGAGCTTAAACTAACTATTCCTCATGTTCTTATGTTCAGATTCAGAGAAATATCAAGTTTATGATTTTTCTTTGATTTGCCTTCAGGCAAGAATCTATTGTGCAATGTGAAACTCCCAGCTATGGAACTAAAGACAATGTGTCGTCAGTTAAGACTAGGAGCCATCCAGAGCCGTCACACCAAGAGTTCTCAGAGCAATGGTGAGTCCTCAAAACGACGGAGACGCAGCATGAACCAGACCTCTCCGCCCAAAGACGAGGCCGTCGTCGGCAGCCCGGGATCCCTGCGGAGTGAAGGAAGTGTTGGCAGTGAGGAAGGTCTTGAGGATCGATTCCCGGACTCCGCTTATGATCTTCTTGGACGACTACTGGAGCTTGATCCTCACAAGAGGATAACGGCGGAACAAGCCCTCAAGCATCCTTTCCTGGTTGAGGCTGTATGATGTTAACTTTTTCTCCCGCTTTCTAGCTTCAGATTATTCCATTTTATATGGTCAGGGCCGTTTCATATAGTTATTCGTAAGTTCTGCACGACTTTAGACACGACTGCTAACCCTTTGTTGTGGTAAATGATATATCTATGGAGTCTTTGCATTCTTTGCACACCCTGTGAAAATTTCTTCATTCGGGATCGATGGCCTTTTCTTATTTATTTGCTTGACATAATTTACGGACAAATTCGCACCCAATAAAATTCCAACTCTGGATTCTTAGGACCTAAGAACGTGTCCTACCCATGCTAAAATCATGTATAACTTAAAGAACAGTGTTATGAAACACTACACAGTGCTCATACGTTGCTGTTTGTCATATAGATATAGCACTGCAGCGATGAACTTTATGTTGTGGAGCATTGTGGCCCAGTGGATTAGTCTTTGGACTTTGAAACAGAGGGCCGTGGGGTTCAAATCCCAGCCTTGGCATAGTTTCCTTCAGCAAGAAATTAATCCACATTGTGCTACACTCAACCCAGGTGAGGTGAATGGGTACCTGGCAGGAATTTATTCCTTGAAATGCCAAGCGCGTAGAAGCTGCTTGAGCTACAGCCAGGGAAATATCAAAGTCCATTGGAAGCGCACAGAGATGTTATGCGCTATACAAGAACTGACTATTATTATTATTATTATTATGCTCTTTGATTGCACCATCTAAGAGTTACAATGTCGGTTGTAATGTCATGGTCAATCCTGGGAGTGGGGTGGGGGTGTTTCGCAAAGAGGAAGTCTGACTTAAAGTCATACAAACTTCCAAGCTGCACATGATATTCAACACGCTATCTGATTGAATAATATGCATAGAATGTATAATCTGACCAATGCAGAGATGTTTTATATACCAAGGCTCTACACTAACATTTTTCTTTGTGGCCTGATAAGTTAAAAAAAATTTTATATTTTTGTGGCCCACAAAGCAAATGTGGTTGCCCTAAATCAATAGAAAACATTACAATTTATCAAAACTTTGGTAGCCCAACCGGGCCACCAAGTGTGGGCTTTTACGTAATTTTGGTGGCCCGACTCTCTTTTTTGGTCGCCCCGGGCCACTGCTAATGTCGACTCCTGTATACCCACAGATGCCATTCATCAGGCCCAGACCACTTATCAATGTATAACGATCGCAACGTTGGATCTTTATATGTGCGACTTTTAGTCAACTAGACTCAAATCATAAAACCACCCCCAGGTCATTGTGACATAGAAGAAAAATATTCTTCTGCCTCCTTAAAACTGAAATATATATATTTTTGAAAGTGTTGTGAATCAGATAATGTTTTAGGTCATAGGTTGCTATGGTAACTTTATTATTTGTTTCATAATACATACGCTACCAATGTTTATTATCACATTCACAGGTTTGTTTGGTGGCCAAGACATACCAAATGGCACGGACCTGAGAGAATTTTGATAAATAAATGAAATATTGAACTGATCGATGAATTCTAAGTGCAGATGGGAATGATAAAGAGTCAAACTATTTTAGCATTGAGCTTTAATCACTTTAATATAGAACAGCTGATTATTGGATGATGTTGAGTGCACTGGACACTGGTTGACCATTCTCATAGGATTTTCACATATGAGAGATGTCACTTAGGGGGTGTTGCATGAAAATATTTGCAATCAGTTGCAATTATTCTGATGCAATTTTACAACTGATAGATCAATGTTAGCTGTAGCAAATCAGATTAAACTTCTTGTTACAAGGAGCAGATTAGCAATCAATCACTAATTTGAAATTAAGTAAAAGACATATAATTGATTTAGGGACAAAAATAGACTTGCAATTGATTGCAAGTTTCTTGCAACACCACAACAGTGTACTTTGACCATTTTAAACAAATTCATATTTATCTCTTAGGACTCCGGTATATCAATAAGTTCTAACAAAATACAATACAATGACTACCTTGGTGTTAATAATATGTATGAATGAAAAAAATATATGCTAGATGATTCTGGTAAAAAAAAAAATGTGCCATTGCTGAGAAATGTCATAGAAAAGCATCGTCTTTCAACCAAATGTCGGGTCTTTTTCTAAGGAGTCATAAGACACTGCCCCACATATGCTTATCTGTGTTAGTAATCTCTAATTTCTTCACATTTCAGCTATCAACTCATATTTAATGATTGACCATAAAATCTGTATTTGCTGCAACTACACTCCTGTACCTTTTGCAGTGAAAATATTGTCGGGGGGGGGTTAAGAATTTTCAAGTTTGGATCGGAATCATTCACCGAACGGTGTAAAGTTTGCTGAATAATCAGTATTTATAATTGTTACAATTTGTTCATACTTGTAACTTTATTGTAATTCTCAAAACTACCATCGAGTCTGGTGGTAGATCTTTATGTTTTGTGTCTCCTTTCGAAATGCTGCCTTCTGTGGAGATATTGCTAACCTCTTTATAGTTCATACCCTGGACCCATTACTCCAAGATCATACCCACATTCTCTTACTATTTTCAAGTAAATGATATCAACAGAAGACACCTTTGTAAAAGTCAGAGCTTTGCCTTTCTTACCTGAATCCTGAATGCGTCTTTTGATCGCGTATCTTTACATTCCAATCCATCTTAGGGAAAAAAGAAGAGAAGAATGTAAGATGTTCTGGAAAGACGCACAGCAGGAATTCTTCTGAAAGACGCAGCATGAACCTTTGACAAGGTGTCTTTTTTTTCTGCCTTTAGGTGTACATTCTGGGCCCCATCTTACAAAGAGTTACAATTAATCCGATCAATCGTAACTCTATGGAAATCCATCATTGTCATAATTTTTTTTTACAAGAAATGTGCAAAATGTCCTTTGTAAACAAAGGAAAACACATCAACCTGTCAAGAAATCAATGAATTTATGGATATACTAGTCTGATATACATTCATATCTAGAAAAAAATTGAGAAAATATGCATTTTATAGGTTGACTTTGCTGGCTTTCCATAGATGCGATTGATCGGACCATTTCAAGTCTTTGTAAGACGGGCCCCTGATTAATTAATTGGAATAAGTTAATTGTTTGCATTTTGACTGCATATTCTTTTGTAAATTATCTTTTAATACGAAGTTATTTATTCTGATGTTTTTATAACAGAAGATTTTTCAATAAAATACATAAATGAGAAGAATTGTCTGCAGCTTTTTTATATTGTTTTTGACTTATAAAAAAAGGACTGGTATATCATAGTTTAATATTTGATATATTTTTGTGAACAAAATAATAGTTGATGTTATAACATTTGCTCTGTTCCTCATTGATTGTGATCTGAGATTGTAACAAGTTTTTTTTCTTGTAACTTGGTACAAATATGGAAGTTATTCTCCAGAATTTACTCACAGGGAAGCTTCTCCCAAACTTAAAGCTGATTTGAAGAAAACTTTGAAAATAAAAAAAAGCTTAACACTAAAAATATGAAACTTGCATGTAAAATATAAGGAAAGTTTTTTTTTATAATGCATTTCAAAGTTTTTTTTTTTTCTAAAAAAAAACAAATGATGAGCTGATGATGTCACCATCTCACTACTTCTTTTATATTTCATTATATGAAATATGATATACTTTTGTTTTCTCGTAATAATGTGAAACAAAAGTTTGATTCCTCCCTGGTACTGTTGACTTGTCATTGTAGCATTTTGTGTGTGATTTAATGAAGAGTCTCCTAGCCAAAGGTGCAGAAAATTTGAACAATTCATGAAATTTAACAAGGAAATAGGACATCTATGTTGTGCATAGAACTCATATTACAGAGCAGAGAAAACTAATGGGGACCTTGGGTGGGCTGTTTCGTTATACTCCTTTATTCATTATACCGTCATTCCTTGAAATGAGTGAATACATTAACGATCATAACTTTAGCATCTGGTTTTATATTGTAATACCATATATTGAAATTCACGTGGACGTTTCATCAAGTCATGCACATAAAATATATTTGCCTTTACTAAGTATTCAACTGGGAACGCCCACTCCTCCCATGAACTTGTTAGTCATTGTTCAATAGTTGACATTTTTCAGAAAAAATAATGCATGTTCGTCTCTCAGTGATAATTTTTTTCTGCAGAATAGAATATCTAGCACAGGAAGTACATGATTGTCGTGCGAATTATTTTCACTTCCCCTTTCAATTTCCACACCTTTTGGGAAAGACGGTCCTGAAATTCATCATTGGTCAACTGATATTTTTTCCGAATTAATCCTGATTTCCCATTGCCGCGTTGAGTTTCTTAATTGTTGTTTCGTCTCCTGAAAGATTTCTTGACCCTACTCCATCTCTTCTTCCATTTAGAAGGACGTTCCTTCCCGAATTTCTCCTGCGACAGTTCGAGTACATCTTTAGGGATGGGCGGAGCCATCACGCGCGTTGTTTTATCTTCCACATCCTTCACGCAAACGAAGGAGCCTACTCTGAAGTCGCTTGAAACTGGGTGGTTCGATTTTGGCGGGCTTTCACTGCTCTCTGTCGTCTGCTCGTGAGCGGGGAATGTCACGGGTCGTGTGCGCACGGTGGAACGCGCACGGGCGCGACCAAAGAGTCGTTTGATCTCGCACATGCGATCACGGAAGAGCTCGTGTGCCTTTTCCAGCTCGCTCAGCTTGTGCTGCAGGTAGACCTCGAGCTCGTCGACCTCGAATTGACGGATCTGGCATTCTTCATGAGCGGATTTCACTTCGGCGATGAGGGCGGGCTCGACTGGAGAGCGGTCATCGTCGGCTTTGAGTTTCTTGAAGTCTTGCATCATTTCGTGGTCGGTGTAGCCATTTCGGTCTTGGTTCATCGGTTGTAGGTTCTCATCCCATTTATGATTCCGACGACCAGCAACATACCTTTGCCTTTTCAAGAAATCAAGTTAAAGAAAAGAAATGTTAAACATCTAAATTCACAACGAGATTGAATTTAATTGCCAGATAAATTGTTCACATCTACAACCTGTTGTCTAGTGTATTACAAAAATGAAGATGAATGATGGTGATGATGGTAATGATGATGATGATGATGGTGATGATGGTGATGATGATGATGATGGTGGTGGTGGTGATGATGAGGATGATGGTGGTAATGATGATGATGGTGATGATGATGATAATGGTGATGATGATGGTGGTGATGATAATAATGATGGTGATGATGATGGTGGTGGTGGTGATGGTGGTGATGATAATGATGATGATGGTGATGATGATGATTATGATTTTGAATTTTATTTTGACAATGAAGATGGGTTCTATTTCAAAACCTCATTGATCGAACTTGAAAATTTGACGATTAAAAGATGGACGATAGGCCTACGGCGAACATTTTAAAGAATGTTACGGTTAAAAAGTCAATTAAGACATCAGCTAAAAAATGTGGACTTCATATGAAAATGATGCTGATTTTGATTCAAATTATCGTTTAAAAGAATTCTAATTTTTTTAAAACTTATTTCTTTGTTTACCATTCAATATATTTGACGAGGTCGTTAAGAAGATCCATGAGCTCATTATCTCGACTCTTTCCTCGCCGCTGGGTCCTCCTCAGTCGCTCGTAGAGGGCCTCTGTCACCTTCCAATTGTTAGACTCTGCGGAGAGAGAGAGAGGGGGGGGGGGGGCAATGATTTGTCAAAACAAGAATTTGAGGATATGATTTGCGAAGAATAATGCCAATGGTTTTTGGAACGTCTGTCTCCTGACATGTTTAAGATGATAAGAATGGACTAATCCGCATTATTTAAAAAAAATGTTAATCGTAGCTATATAATAGGCTGTGGCAAGAAGCGATCATAACGAATGAATGAAAAGTACAATGATGATTACTGTAGCCACCTAAATAACAGAAAGAGGCTTCGAAATCAATTACCATTTCTAGCGATCATTGTAACTGTTACAGTGTTAATTAAAACATCAAATTCAAACGGCAAATTAATCAGATGATGATCATTAATTGTATTCTAAAAAGCAATGTTTTACCTGTTATAAATTCCAACGTCATGATTATTATACTATCTGGCAACTTAATTTTGATCCATGGATGATGTAGGTGACTTGATAGAGCTAGAGGCCTACCTCCTTGTTCATTCATAATCTATGTTAGTTTAATCTTCACTAGTATGTGTTGTTAGGTTGTTTTCTGCGTCATGCGCGAAAAGCATTATGACGCAATAATCGTGAATTTTGCATCGGCGCAAAGCTTGTCCACACTGCGCGCCACCAACGAATGACGTAACAAAATCAATGACAACAATGAAATTCACAGATTCTCGTTTTTTTTTAATATACATAAAAACCAAAGTACATGTATTACGTTCTAGTTATTTTTCATGCATCTGGCCTTTCGCCTTATGAACAAACAAACAAATCACATCCAATCAATGAAATAATTATCCCACAGTGAAAAAAGAAAGATGGGAAAGAAAGTACTTCGCCGGGAAATCTTTTAATTTTATTGATCCGCCATTATCCAAGTCTCTGCCCCCTTATTTGTATCATCATCGTGCCACGTGAAAACTGGTTTATGAATTACATCAAATGCAAGTCAACTTACCTCCGATTGAACTCTTGACCAGCAGTCCCGGCAACTGCTATACCGCCCTCACGTGAGCAACAAAAACTTCTCACCAATCAGCCGCTCAGGGGAGCGTTTCATCAACATTTTTGTCCGAAAAGTTGTCAGATCTGACATCTTTCCTTGATTCTGATTGGCTGAGAGGTACTGTTACTATAGTAATAGTCGGATAAAACAGAACTTGTCGGACAAACTCCCTTCATGAAACGCTCCCCAGATGGCTTCCGTACTATTAAATTCGTAGCCGTACGCCGTCAATGAATAAAGTTTATTTTTGGTTTCTTTGTGTGTGTTTTTTTTTTCGTGTGCATTTTAAAGAATGTGTAGAACTGTCCTTGTCGTCAAAATGGTGGAAATGGGGTGAAATGAAATCCAACAACTTTTTTTTCGCAATTCCTCCTCCCTCTTGTTTTTCTTTCTCCTCCTCCTCCTCTTCTTCCTTCTTTCTTCTTCGTCTACTTCTACTTCTTCTTCTTCTTCTTCTTCGTCTTCTTCTTCTCCTTCTTATTTTCTTATCATCCTTCCTATTTTTCTTTTGTTTTTTTCCTCTTTCTCGCTTCTAATATCTCTGTATATAGCTTTCTGTTCCCTTTTTCATTCTTCAAGTTTCATTTTCTCTCTCTCTCTCATTTTCCCAAAACAACTAACATTATTTTGAGGCCTATATCATCCCATTGATCAGACTTTACAAATGCCCCTACCCTCATCCAATTCTTTAAACGTTTGGCGCCGCTCTCTTTGTGGGAACAGGCATTTTATTACTGTTCAGTCTTATTTTATTTATTCTGCCACGTTCATGGACTACTAAACAGTTTAGCTTCATTACCCCGTTGAAAAAAGCGTAATCCATTTTTTTTTCTTGGTTACTGTGCCACCAAGACTTGTTTGCGTTCGTTTCTCTGCTTCAAAACGCGAACAAAACACGTTTTATTGTTATGGGTATTATGTGTGTTTCGGCTTCTGTGAAGTTGACTGTCATATCCATTATCGTAAAAATACGAGTAATGAGCTCGCTGATTTTACGGTCTGAAACGTCACAAAGAGAAAGAGTGCGCAAAATGGCAATAAATGCCAGCCCCGAAATCAAACGAGGAGGACGATCTGACAATATTCAATATTTTTCGGTTTTGAATGACAATTGTTTGGAGTTTTTATTTTTTGAAAATATTGAATTACGAGGCAGTAAAAGTGCGAAATGGTTTCTATTTGTTGAAGGTGGCATCAAATTTGAGCACGATTTCTTCACCAAATGACCTTCAGGATGCTTGTTAATGTTGCGAGGCTTCATCACGTATGCCAACCTGTAATTCGGGTGTCCTATTTATAAAAAAAAAAAGAAAAAAGAAAAATGCATCACTCCCCCGTTGGGCCTGCAAATTAACATGACAGTCTTAACTGCAGCATAAATACCCCAATTGAAGACCCCCCAAAAAAAAAAAAAATCACCATTCAAGTTGTATGAGTGGAGATTTTTCTTTCCTTTTAGTCATGATATAGTTATTAACTCTGGGGGCCGTTTCATACAGCTGTTCGTAAGTTAAGAGCGACTTTAAGAACGACTGGTGAGCCTTCTTACGCGCTAAACTATCGCCGATGGTGTATTGCATTTACCAATAGAAAGGATCACCAGTCTTTCTTAAAGTCGCTCTAATCTTACGAACAGTTTTATGAAACACCCACCTGGGCTCGTAAGATATACACAAGACTGCCTGACTTGAGGTTTAAGTCCAACTGATGATGTCTGAATCCATAAATTTATACCCCGGACAATCTAATTCAGATGTGATATCGTGTCAAGTCCATGTCAAATGTTTTGTACTTTTTAAGCAATATATATTCAGTTCAATAATCAAAACATGCAAATTACTGACAAATGCACTGGGTTTTTACAACATGGCGCATCATACATTTCACAAAAGCATACCGAAACAGAAGAGTCCAATTTTATGATTGGTATGATTTTGTTTATTGTGAAGGGGTTGTTTTCAAGGGGAATTATTTTCACTCTGTGTTGGGGCCTTGACTTCTTCGTTTCCACCGTCATAATTCACCCGGCATGACAAAATATTGTCAAAGCAAAATAAATAGGGCCCACATCACCTGGCCTCTTGTCTGTGTAAATAGGACATAAATTTGTGCGTAGGTTTAGACAATGTGTATGGTAGGAATTTAGCAACGATGGTCATGTGACAGATAATATTCGCCAGGGAGATGCATGAGTAAAATATTTTTTTTTAAACGGACGGAAAGAAGGTTTGAAGTGGGCCTTCTATGAAGCGAAGGAAACGGAGAGAGAAGCCCATCAGTGATGTGAGAAAGAGAAAGAAAGAAAATGCTATTAGACAAGAACATGGGAAATTTTAAAGAGTAAGGAGAAACTGCAAAAAAAAAGGGAGAACTAGTATAGGGGGAAGGGGGAAAGGGGCTATAAGAAATGAATATGGACGAGAACCATAAAGGCCACCACACACCTTACGACTGTTCGCGATCCGATTTTGGAACACATCGAATTTTGCTCATTTTCTGAAAATGTGAATGGAACATATCATTTTATTTGAGGCTAAAATAATACTAATATAATCATTTTGAAAGATTGCAAGCTTTCATTGTGGAGTAAAGGCCAAATTAGTTTCAAATCGTAGCCAATCGTACGACTAGTATGACGTCAATACGACTAGACATTTAATCTACTTTTATTCTATATAAGGATAGCATAGTCACAGATTTGAACATAGGTATTCGTACGATGATTTAGAACATTACACAGTAGGATATTCCAAGTCTCAATATTAGCATCAAGTTCTACTATACGTTTTATTCGAAAATTGAGTCGCAGGCCAATCGTAAGGTGTGCAAGAGACTTGGATAAAGGAAATAAAAGGAATGTCAAGAAAAACATGAAATTCAAAGAGGAATAATTCAACAGACGACTAATGACTGAAAAGAGAATAAGTGAGGTGGTAGAATGGAATTGCATTGCAATAAGTTATTGGCATGAGGATGGTCTTCCCCCCCCCCCGGGTCTCCCCTCCCCCTCATAAAGGAAACTTATTGTATGGTTGAAGATCAGGTATAACAAAACTGAAATAACATTTTTTAGATTTTACACTAACGCATTTAGACAAGCTTCTTTTCTGGGAAAAAAAAACAATACCAGAGGTTCGAAAAGAGATGTGACGGAAGAATGAAACGGAATAATACGTCACGTATATGATACGTTACAAATTAATATCGTACTATACAAGTCTATATAGTATGCCCTGCCCTTCATGGCAAAGGAAGAGTCGAGAATAAATTTAGGTTGATGGCTAAAATGATACTGAAAAACGCAATAAACGAACAGGGTTAAAAATGGCCGAGGAGAGACGGCGTTTTGCACCCTTTTAAAAATGCTGTCACTTTTCGACCCTGTCAAAAGGTAATCTGCCCTTTTCCTTTCATTCGTAGAGAACATATACCTCCAAATTTCAGAGTAAATGTCTAACGTATAACATGGAGTACATTCCTTTATATTGCTTGCCTGACAATGCAGCCTGCAATGCAATGTTAGAAAATTTACCCTTAAAAGAAGTTCCTGCAGCAGAGTCTCGAGAACACCAGTAATCTCAACAGATTGCGTAAACTTACAGGAAATTGATATTTGGTGTATAGAATCTTACAAATTCTCTTATAATTAAAACACCCTCTTCCCTTTTTAAACAGACCTGTTCTGTTGAATTTCAGAAAAATTCCTGTTTTATGAATTTACAGAATTATTCTGTTATTGCTTTCTGCAAAATTTTCTGTTTTTTTAACAGTGTGGCGTATACCTAAACTCAAATAAATTATGCATGAATGAAATCAGAGCTAAAAATGTGAATTATTTTGCTTTTCTTCTGATTTTAATTTCTCATTATGTCATTCCAAATTTTTAGCAAAGGGCATTATTTACGTTCCACATAAATCATACACAACACTCTCGAGAAAGTTAATGGAAATGATGGTTACTTCGACGGCGAATGGCAGTTGATTTCTTCTCTGAGTGTTAATGACCGTTCGAAATTCTTAGAAATTTAGAGTATCTTTCAATTATTTGGTATCCCAAAATATTACTTTGACCTTTAGGAACACAACTTCATTGTTTATTGACATCCTTCCATCGAGGGACAATTATTTTCACACCTCGCAGTACATAATTCATTTTCCTATGACAATGAAGGGCATCATCATCGCTATATCTAAAAAAAAAGCAAGGGGGAATAAGAAAAGAAAGGCAAGGAAAATGATTAATCGACAAGTTTTGATGCTTGTCTATTTTTAGGGAGAATGTTTCACCAATATCGGGACATAAATGCGAATCATGTGTTTCAAGGTCAAGGGTCACTTGGAGAAGGGTTTTTGGTTTGATGAAAACCGTTTCGTCTCTGCACGTACTAGTGCTGTTTTCCGTTTTGAGGATGGGGCTATATACTGCACTGCCGAAATGATAAGCTTGATCATGGACCTATAGCAGTGGCGTATGTAGGATTTTCCACAGGGGGGGGCAAATTTGTAAAAAAAAAAAAGGTCTTCAACCACAAATATAATATTTCGTACCAGAAAAAAAATTGACAAGCAAAAAAAAAAAAGGTCTTCAAGCTCGCCAGGGGGGGATACGTCCCTTGCATGGGCTGTGACTCGTCGGGGAATGCGCTAGTGACCTATAGTATAGGTTCATGGCCTGATCGAGACATTTTCTGGCTGATTATGGGGCCCGTGACACCAAACTTTCCTATTGATGGTCTAGCTGATTTCGACGATATGATGGCTTTGATAATTGTGTTGGATCAGTCATAAAAATGATACGGGACCTTTGTCGGTATAGATCAGCAAGGTGATCGATCGGGATGATAGACCTCTCATCTATTTTGTCCAAGCTTTGGTACAAGAATACATTACAATATCCAAGGTGACGTAATGGGGCATTTTAGCAATCATTTCACAGACGCTTTCTCTAACGCATAGATTTTTTTAAGCCCTTCAATGACAAAAATGAGCCTTTGTCAAAAATAGGTGAATCAAACAGCAGCGTCATTGTCCTGGACTTTAGACAAACAACATAATTTGCTTTTTTTTTGCTCTGTCTGAATCTTAAAGGGGAAGTTCACCCTGACGAAAAGTTTATTGTAAAAATAGCAGAAAAAATAATAAAAAATATTGGCGAAGGTTTGAGAAAAATTCATCAAATAATTAAAGAGTTATTAGAATTTCAATTATTTGATTTGTGACGTCATATGCGAGCAGCATTCTTAAATAGCGAATGGTAAAAAAATCAAATAAATGTCATTTTCTTAGAAAATTGAAAATGTTTTTCACTGTACCTTTTGTATATCAATAGACAAATCATTTCACACCCGATCATGAATAGAAAACAAAATTAATTCATCAGGAACCATACAAAATTTGAAATTCATGCATTTTATATTTCATAACACATGGGGCAGCAGCTCGTCTATGACGTCACAAATCCAAAACTTTGAACTCTAATAACTTTCTTACTTTTTAACTGATTTTCCTGAAATCTTCACCAATATTTTTTACTAATTTTTCTGCTATTTTTGCATCAAAGTTTTCTTCAGGGTGAACTTCCCCTTTAAGACGATGGGCTCTCCCGGTCCACCAGCTTTCGACAATGACATGATCTGTCCATTGTGATTTTACGAGCATTATCAATAGATTGTGAACGTTGCAGAAAGTGTCAGCGAAGTGGATGCTAAAATGCGTTAATTATGTATGGGCGAGGGGCGAATCCGCGACCAACATGACCAATGCATCGTTTCGGCATCACCAATTCCGAAGGTGGGTGTATATTGTCTTGTGTTTGTGTGTTTAAGTTGAAATTGAAGTGTTTTCTCTTTTTGGGTGGATTTATGTACAAAAATAGATGCGATGGTATTTCACCCCTTATTATTCCCATATAAGTAACTCTTCACTCTGGTCAGTTAGAATAGGATGTGCTGTTGTCGAATCGTTGATCATTTTGACGGAGCTGTCGTTGAATGGTGAAAGTTGATCTATTGAATCATCACAGCTGAAAATAATTCATCTATATTGTACTCAGATCAAACGTTGATCTTTTACAGAAACAGATATTAAAGCCTCATTCTCATAATATATACAATACCATTTGTGTCATTTAAATCTTAATTAGCATCCAGTTCTCCAAACCAGAATCATCATTACAAAAACATGTATTTCAAAATGTGTTCCTTATGTATCCATCACTGATGCTGCAGATCAATTTTTGAGAGAGCAGTGAGGCATCGTATAACTATGATAACTTGAGTGTAGTTCCCTCTGATGCTCTAAAAAGTGTAACTCTCGATCGCACCTGAAAGAAAGAGATTTTCAGAGTACACACATGTATGTCATCGTCAGGCACCCATATCGATCCTAAGATCATTACAAGTTCATTGACCTCGCCTGACGATCTCGACGATGACTGATCTGCACGCCCTTGGGGATGTGATCATCGAGTGCGTTGATTGAAGAAGAAAAAACACGTGGGACACAGCGCGTTCACAAATTTGTTGTGATCTCCACCTTTTCTAAACACATCCATTTCAATACATTTATTTTGCCAAATATTACAATTATTAAAAACACTTCAAAAAAATATTTCACAATACTTGACGTTGTGGCGTTATCTTGTAATCATTCGAGTTCCATGGTTCACCTGACTTGGGAAGATGATATTTCACCAGATAAATAATGCAAGCGCGAAGCGCGAGCTGAAATATAATATGCTGAGATGATAACTGGGCATTCTAAGCATTTTTTTGTAACTATGATTAGGATGGTTTTACTAAACATTTTTACCAAGTAGTGTGAGCTCAAAGTAAAAAAAATAAATCAGCACATTTTTGTAAATTCTGAGCATCTAAGATGCGTATCTCGCTAAAACAAATAATGTAAATTCGAATGAATAAAATAATTTTTGCATATTGACTTGAACACTAGATTTTTAAATTCCATGTTATCCTATCGAACAGGTCATTTATTCATCATGAACAGCCACTGCGAGCGCGAAACGCGAATGAATAATTTGAAGTTTACATAATGAACTGACAGATTTGGTTTATTTCCAATTCGTCTATAAATGCCAATTCATCCAATCGCCAACTCATCTACTATCATTTGGTCTACCATCAGTTCGTCTATTCACCACATGGTCCACTTTCATTTAATTTAATGCCATTCCGTCTAATAACCAGTTGGTTAAATAGCCATTTAGTTCATATACCATTTGGTCTAATTTGACTAAGTGTTAAATTGTGCAAAATGAATGAAAATGGATATTAGACCAACTGGTTATGAGACGAAATGGACATAGACAAAATAGTGATTAGACCAAATCATCAATGGACTTAATGGGTGTTAGACGAAATGTTGATGGACGGAATGGCATAAGACTAAATGAAAGTAGACCATGTGGTGAGTGGACGAGTTGGCATTAGACGAAATAGCAATTTACCAAAGATTTTGTGTTAGTGACTATTATTGTAGGAAGCTAATCATGACTAGATGAGAAAAAAAATCGGAGCACTTTCCATCTTGAGTAGGATGCTCATGACAGCATTTACTACACATTTTTTTCCAGTTTTTAAAATTTCTGGAGGGGGGAGCAACGATCCTGACTAAAGGGGGGGGGGGGCGAACTCCCCCATGCATGCACTTTCCCCCTTGGTGCCACCGCTAGTAGGTCAATGGTGCCACTATTTGTATGGAGCAATAATTATACTCTAAATAGTCGCGAGTGGGCAAACATTTTTTACTTTTTTAAATGTTTTTTGATGGATTTTAATGATATATGATATAGTGTGTATTTAGAAAGGAATACGTATTTTACCATTCTTCCTTCCTTTCCTTTTCATAATTTTTCTCATATTTTTCTTAGTGGTAAGGGCCTAAGACCCTCCCCCCCCCAAAAAAAAGGGAAAAATATATACGCCAGTGAATGTGTATATATTTTAATGAAAATTCATGTTACTTGTTTGTTTGTTTGTTTATTTATAAAACACAATACATAAATATATATAACATAAAAAATAACAATAATGGCATTAATTGAAATAAACAAAATGAATTGCAAATATGTTGAATAGATGAAATAAATAAAATAATCGAAAGGATTGTCCATTTCAGAATTCTTGACATAAATTACTCTTTTCTTCCATGGGGTCCATAACTTTGACTATAAAGGATGTAATATTTAGTTAAAGGTCCATTCTACATGTTCTGTTATCACCCTATACCCCAAGATTTAATGATATGCCATTGCCCCAATTTCGAATCACAGATATCACTGTACGTATGGCTATGCTCCCAAAATAGATAAAGGCTGATAAAGTTATGAAGTACGGCATCCATTGATATTACACATAAAAAAAATTTGGTATGCATGACATTGGCCCGTATTTTGAAGTCAGGTTTAACTTAGACCGTGGTCTAACTCTGTGCTAAAATTATGGGAAGCCAAAAGTGTCAAAATTTTTATTAAGTTGTATGTTTCTAATTTTTCACTGTGTTCTTTTCTGATTCATCGATGGTGAAGACAATCATCTATTTATACTTCCTAGACAATTATGAATGATTTGAGAGCCAAATGAGCTGATTACGATATCTTTACTATTAGTGATTTATGTAGCAATTGGCTTTCCATACTTAAACCACAACTTTAAACCTGAGTTTAAGTTAAACCCGACTTCAGAATACGGGCGAATGAGTTTAATAATATTAATTAAAGGGTAAATATATAGTTTTTTTCACAACTTTGTATATAACGTCATTATATATGTCTGAATTAGTGCTGCATACATACATGCATTTGACCATTTGGTTGATTTTTTCCAGCAAAACCAACTGGCGTCTAAAGCGTTAAAGACTTTAATCATGATTGATGCCACTATCAGTGTTTATTTTGAACACGTTTCTATCTCACAGTCCATTGTTTCATATCTCTATTATTTTGCTCAAAATTCATCATAACTGTCAAAATTAATTGTGTTTGGAAGACGTTATTTGATACAATGTTCTATTGTGTGGAAATCCACTTGAAAAATTTTGTTTTTAATCGCCACGATGCTGACAAAATTTTCTTTCTTTTATCTCTCGGGTCTATTGTTCCAAAATAATTGTTTTCCATTACATCCAAATTTCATGCCCATTTTATTCACAATAATATCCGAATAAAAAAAATTCAAAGGAAGGCAACGGGCTTGACGAGTGTCTATACAAGATAAAAATTTACCCAAGAAATGATGGATTGGTTAGAGGAAAGTCTCAATGTCGTTATGTTTTTGACATGTCAAACACAGCCCAACAAACACGATTCATAACAAGTTTATCCCTCGCCAAATAATTTACAACATTGTCTGATTTTTAGTCTGGAATTCGTCTGATTGTTACACTCATCGCTGAATGTTATATCTCAAGTCCAATATAATTACATGGAACACGGAACGTTCTTAATGTTCCGTATCTTGATAACTTTTGACCCCGGTACGTCATCACGACAATTTCTCTGTCATGTTTGCGAGTTTCGTCCGTCTTTGCTCAATCTTTTTATGTTATTACCCCCAAAACGTCAAATTTGTCAAACCCGTCTCTTCCAAAACAAAACAACCTTAACTGTTCCTTCTTCGTAAAAAAGGTGCACAATAGACAACATGAAATAAAATGCATGCGTTATCGAAGCAGTGGGAAATAGTCATGTTCCCTTTTCGGGAAAGGGGGAGGGGGTAATTGAAAGAAAGGGGGAGAGAGAGAAAGAGACAGATAGAAGGAAACAGAGAGTATGTGAGAGAGAAAGATAGACAGAGAGAAAGGGGAGGGGTGGATTTTATATTTTACCAAAGCCTCCCCGCAGTTGTTTTAATCATAATCATAGTGCCCTGGCCCCCAACTCATTCGTTCATTTTTCCACTGGCCTCAACACAGTATCTCATTTTTCTTTTCGATGGTTTTGAATGCATATTTATGAATTGATGTTTCCCTCGTCTCATTGTCCATTGACATTGGAATGATGAATGGTGAAGTCGCTTATTTTCTATTAAATGGATATATTTTACTTCTATATAATATTGTAAGTTTCATTACAGGCTGAGGTAAGACAACAATTGTAAGTCAAATGCCCTTGTTTATGCGGTGTTCCCCTGTTACTAAGGGATTCGTATACCTATTGGGGAGCGGGGGGGGGGGTAAATGATGCTCCTTGTGATTTTTTTTTATTCATGAAACATTAAAGATAAAGCGAAGAGGTGACGCAAACACATCGTATAATCTCTTAAATAATAAATTACAACATTATTATGAAAAGAATATTCCCATAGGAAAAGTAAAAAATAATCGAAAAACACCCAAACAACCATGGATAACAAAAGGTTTATTAAAATCAATACAGACACGTAATTGCCTTTACAAGTCACATTTACGCAATCCTACTGAAGCCAATTTAAAAAAATACAAAGTATATCGCAACAAGTTAACAAAATTAATTCGTTTATCACGTAAAATGTATTATACTAATAGAATAAAAGATGCCAGTTCAAACACTTATACTACCTGGAAAATCATCAAAGAACTAATGGGAACAAGTGCAGATCCCCCACCTACTGATGACATGACTTTAAATGGTTCCAAAGTTGACTCTTCCCTTCATGCAAACTCATTCAATTCATTTTTCACAAATATCGGACCCGAACTTGCAAGCAAGATCAATAGCCAAAATGCGCATTTCACAGATTACCTCCCGAACCTAATCCACATTCATTTTTCCTGAACCCTACGAACCCCACAGAAATTCTCAACATTACACGGTCTCTTAATAGCTCCAAATCTCATGGGCATGATAAATTAGTATGTCTCTTTTAAAAGAAATAATTCATCCGCTTGCAAACCCTCTTAGTCATGTTTTTAATAAATCTCTATCACAAGGTATATTTCCTGACTTATTCAAAATCGCCAAAGTCAATCCAATTTTCAAAAAAGACAATCCTCATGAAATAAGCAATTATCGTCCTATATCTCTTCTCCCTAGTATATCCAAAATCCTCGAGAAAATAGTTTATAATAGACTTTATGAATTTATCAACAAACACAATTTATTAATTTCTAATCAATATGGCTTTAGAAAAAATTATTCCACAAACTTGGCTTTAATCCAAATTTACGATAAAATAACAAACGCCATAGCCAACAAAGAGCATGTCATTGGTATATTTTGTGACCTCAGTAAGGCGTTCGATACACTGAATCATAATATTTTACTTTCAAAACTTAATTATTATGGTATTCGCGGTCAATCACTCCTTTGGTTTGAAAATTATTTAATAAACCGAAAACAATATGTCACTTTTAATGGCAACGATTCTAGTTTACTTCCAGTTCAATGTGGTGTCCCTCAAGGTTCCATTCTAGGCCCCCTTTTATTTTTATTATATGTCAATGATATTATTAATACATCTTCCATTTTATCATTTGTATTATTTGCTGACGACACAAATATATTTTTTTCTCATAAAAATATAACTTCCTTAAACAACATCTTAAATATTGAATTAATTAAAGTCTCACAGTGGTTTAAAGCTAATGAACTATCCTTGAACTCGAAAAAGACCCACTTCATCCATTTTAAACATTCTCATACTACAGATTCTCCAATTCACTTACAGATTGACGGCACACCATTAGAGCGGAAGACTCAATCTAGATTCTTAGGCGTCATCATAGATCAAGCTTTGTCTTGGAATGAACATCTGCACCATATCATTATATGTATCTCGAGAAATATTGGAATAATTTCCAAGTTGAAATTTATTTTACCACACAAAACTTTATTTCTATTGTATAATTCGTTAATACTCCCGTATATAACATATTGTAACGTTGTTTGGGCTAATTGTGGTTCCACAAAACTTACTTCTATTTCTAAATTACAAAAAAGAGCAATTCGTATTTGTACAGGATCACATTATTTGGCTCACACCGATCCTTTATTTTTTAAACTGAAAACATTAAAATTGCCGACTTATATACTATTCAAATAACTATAATTATGTTTAAATATATTAACAAACTGCTCCCTTCGTCCTTTGATAACATGTTCAAATTTAATAGTACTGTCCATACTTACCCAACGCGCATATCCGGAAACTTTCACCTCTCTAACCCCAGACTGGTAATTGCCTCTAAATCAATACGACACCATGGTCCTGACATTTGGAATGGTCTTCCAAACAATATTAAAACGTGTTCAACCATATACTCATTAAAAGCCACTCTAAAGAAAACTATCATTCAATCTTATCAACCCCACCCTCCAAATTAAAACATTCACTCAAATATTCACATTCGCTATTTAATATTCTGATTTTACTCAACTGCTATACACAGCACCTGCACTTGCAATGCACCCACTTGGTCAGTAAATATCAATCTTAGTCACGAATCTTTTATGAGGCCGCCATCAATTCAAGCCTAACCGCTCACGATGGCGGTCTCCTGCGTTCATTTTTTACATTATATGTATACGTTTACATTTATAAAAGATTAATTTATACTCACATCCTTATTTGTATTTATTATGTAATATGACCACATTGTTTATATTATGAATTATTTTGTATTTTGTAATTATAAATAATTTTGTATTGTGTTTTTGAACGCAGAAATAAATGCAAACAAACAAACAAAGATTAATTAAAACATTGGTAAGGGTCGTAGTTGGAAGAAACGACGCCACATCGATAAATCCAATAGTGTAGTTGCTTCTGATCATAATTCATATTAAGTCATATTGTTTATTAAGTCAGTTCAAGCTTGTTTTTTTATATTTTCTTCAGTTCTTTATAACTTTTGAATCGAAATATATATCTGAATTCGAATATCTATACATTGCTTTGGTTATGTAATACGTTACGTCATGAGGTGATTATGTCTTTTTTGTCATAACTCTTTCAATTCTTGAAACGGAAAATAAATCTGAATTGAATTTAGTGAGTCACGAGCCCATCTTGTTCAATATTGGACGCTTCTGATGCTGAAGTTCACCTTTAGAACGAAAGGGTGATGCACTCGACTATGAACCTAAACATGTCACTTGTCCTCCTTAGTCCCATTCATTAGCTTTCATATCTATCTCTACTCATCCTGTTTTGTTTACAGAACCGTCAGAGACAGAAGGGCGTTACCTCCATGTGTGTCTTTGGGAATCCAAGGGCCTTTTAGCTGGTAAAGGTCCCATCTCTATAGCCATGTTGTCCATAAACAACTGGTCTGGTTGGATAGTACCATGTCACCCGTCAAGACCAAACAGCAATTGCGGGGTCAATAACTTAGTTTTAAAGGGAACGTGTATTGTAAGTGGGCAAGACGACTTAATGGTGACGTCATCCCCCCCCCATCCCGCGCAATTGAATAACAGAGGTAATACAGAGTGACACCGCCCACACCTACCTTTATAACAGGGGTCGTGGAACGGGATAATGGGGAGGGGGGGGGGGGGTTCAGATATACAAAAACTTGAAAAGACAATCTAAATGTTTCCACGGGCAGCCTCCCCAACCACCCCCCCCCCCACTTTCAAAACCATTCTACGGCCCCTGGTATCATTCTTTCTCCTTTCTTATATTTTGTTAGTTCTATTTTTAATCATTTATTCCCCCCCCCCTTCTTGAAAACAGAGGTAGTAGCCAACCTATACCTGCATGCACAAATTGAAAAATTTCGTCAATAAGGTTAGTGCGACATCAAAAAATTTCAAATTTCAAAGAATTTTGATCCTACAGAGGAGTTCTTTTAAATCCTGTACTAGTCTGTCACATATTCATAATACCTCGGTCACATTTGCTCTACGGCGACCTCACGGCGAGTCGAAAACAGCCGTTTTATTCATTTTTATACACACCACCACAGTAATGTAGCTCGTACATAAAATGTTAAAACGACTGTTTTCGACTCGCCGTATATACGGCCACTGTAGAGATGTGACCAGGGTGGTGTTTCATAAAGCTGTTCGTAAAGTTACTCACAACTTTACGACCGACTGGAACATGTTCTTATACATAAGTCAGCTAGATAGGGATGTATCATATAGCACAAAAAAAGGTCAACAGTCGTGCGTAAAGTCATTCGTAACTTACGAACAGCTTTATGAAACGGGCCCCGGGGTATAAGGGGGTATAACCATGACTGATTCAATTTGAATTCATCTAGAGGTGTAGTACGTGAGCCAATGATTTCTAGGTGGGCAGCTCTGGCGTATGGGGCAAAATATCTAAAAAGTATATTTCGTTGAATTTTTGGGGGGACCATGCATGGACCCATATATAGCCCCCATCTGTACGCCAGCATGACCAGTGAATCCATGTATGAGTTAAACCGTGCGCAAAAATGCAACTCATTTTAGATATTGATTGTCCTATAACTTGGTGTGACAAATTCAATAACACCACAGCTTTTTATGCTCCACTTCTCTTCGTTTATATTTCAAAATCGATTCCCATATAAGATAGAGCTCTTCATTCTGGTTAGTTAGAATGGGATTTCATTGCGAAAAAATAATGTATCTCTCTTGTAATCATTGCATAAACACCATAACGAACTTGGTACACACTAAAGGTAAATATTATAGCTGCACCAGATACCCAATGCTATTGGGGATGGGGCACAATCCAAATGATTAAAATGTATTAAATCACGATAAGGGAAAACGAAATGGATACAAGTCATATTGATCGACCCTTTTGATTTATGACAGTCAAGTGATAAAATAGAAAAAAAATAATAACGATGAAATGAATTATTTTTTCATGTCATATTATTCCGGGGGGGGGGGGTCTTGTCACATATATACCTTCCTCTCTCTCTCTCCCTCTCTCGTCGTGCGCTGATCACATGACTGAGCAGGACCTTGTAAAATACAGGCCCCTGGGGCCGTTGCAGAAAGAGTTGCAATCAATCGCAACTCTAAAAATCATGTGCAACTTGATTTTCAACCAATCATCGGCGCGCATTTTGGGACTTGCGTTTGATTTTTTGACTTGCGTTTAAACGCAACTCTTTCTGCAACGGGCCCTGGTACTGTGCTCTGTGTATTCAAACGCTGCGGCACGCCGCTTACTCTTGCAATTTTCACCTCCGCTGTCGCCTGAGTTTCCGTAGTGTAGCGGTTATCACGTGAGTCTAACACACTCAAGGTCCCCGGTTCGAGCCCGGGCGGAAACAAGTTTTTTCTTTTAATATTTGGTTAAACTTTTTTTCGACGACATCATAATCGCCGATAGAATCACTTGCAAGCTGATTGTTTTGTTTTCCCTAAAAAGTCGGTAAATCACATGATACTCAATGTCATTGTCATTCAACATGACCATCCCCGGGAAAAGACAATAAATCTGATGGCCAATAATTCTATGTTATGAAAAAAATGATTTATTCTCTTGTTATAGGAAATTTAGAAGCAGGTTGAATATTGGGCTCTTATTTCAAGCATATAGAAAAAAAATTGTTTTGTATTAAAAAAAATAATTTAATGACTCTGTAATATTTGGGATACGTTTTATGATTTCAAGGAGTAAAAAAAAGGAAGGAAAAAAAGAATAAAAAAGGAGCATTGGTTGTGAATTTAACACCCATATAATTGGAAAGAGAAAGGGAAATTACGTCATCTTTTGCGCACCCCCCCCCCATATATTTTGTTTAATACCCCTTCCCATAGAACCATATCGGGGTGGTCTGCGGTTTATTTCTATACCTATTATTTTTTAATCCTTTCATTTCGTTATCATCGCTAAAATGTTTGAAAAGATAGACGGTATAGAGGCTGATTACCTGGAGTACTTCAAACTCCGTGGGATGATTTACAGGGCCTTTATCTTTCAGGAACTCGGGGGCAGATTCCTGCTTAAACTTCACAGACCTCGAAACCTCTGATGAATCATACCAGATCTTATTTTCTCGCCCAAACAGACTGTCACTTCTCACTAATCACGAGAAAACCGAGATGGAATCGGGTAAGAGCTACTCCTGAGCACGACCTCTGGGAACGGGGCATAGTAAGATGGTAAGATGATCCTATAATTTGATTAGGACATTAGGCAATAATTGTCATACACAGTAAAAAATAATTATACAACACTGTTTACTATATGAACCTTACAGTAGTTGTTTAATCAGTTAAAACAAGTGTTTAAATCTTAAGCAACAAAGTTTAATTTTCAATATCTAATCTTCAATAAAGTAAACATGATTGTATAAACGGTTAAACAAATACTATACACTCTTAAAACAAATCAGTCACATTGACTATACCAGTAGTCAGCTGGGAGCAACTGATATGGCAATCACTGATATTCATATTTCTGACATATATTCTAGTCAGAAATAACTCTGTTCTAGTAAAATATGACTAGAAAATAGTCAAATATGACTAGAATAACAGTTGCACCCAGCTGACCCTATTAACTAGTCATTTTTGACTGATTTGTTTATAGAGTGTAAGGTTCATATAGTAAAAAGCGTTGTATAAAATCTTAAACAGCGTTTTAACTGTAAATTTATAGCCATATTTTTTTTCAAACTAATCAAATATAAATAATAGAGAGGAAATTAAGATTAGATTTTGTTACATAATCGATAAAGTGTAGACTTTTTAAATTATAATTAAGTATAAATGAAAGAAAGAAAATTAATCGTATAAGGTTTTTTTTATGTTAACATGCTCTACAGACCCTTACTTTCCATACAGATATAAAAAAATAATCATAATTTGAGTTGCCATTGAGTTTAATGTCGTTTATTTCCAGTTTTGATAAACAATTAGGGTTGAATTAGCATGAAGTTCAATTTGAAAATAAGCCTTGTATTAACTACCCGGGGTTAATTTTTAGATGAGGAATGTTTTTTCATAATTCATCGGAAAGTATTACCATATATTAATTACAATGTCATTACAAACACATTCCAGAATTCCATTCTCCTATACAGTTTTCAATAATTCTATTTTGATTAATTATCATAGAAAATCAATTTGGAGTCACAAATCAGAAAAGGCAAACAACAAATCAAGGTTGTATTAATCGCTAGAAAGTATTATCTCTTAAATCATCATGAAAAGATAGTTTATCTATCGGTCAGACAGAGGGGATGCTGGTGCTGGGGCGGTCACACCTACGTTCATATTATTTCCCTCAAAAATATCTTCCCATTCAAAGGTATATTGCCTTAGTCACACTCACACCAAAGTGACTGGTTGTCCATTTGTAACGTCATAACTTATTTTGGCCAGTGTGATAATGCTAAGACATTGCAGTATAGCATCAGCTAATTTAACTCCAGGTCGACCAACGGTCCGGGCAGACGGTATGCCATTCTTTTTTTAATACACGAGCATAAGTTGGTATCAATAATGCATAGAGCACATTCATGTAAAAAAGAACGATTTAAAATGCCTTGCTCAAGGGAAGTGCAGGGTTAGGGTTAACCCCTAGTAACAATAGATAATCATTTTGGCCATGCAGGTCCATGGGCATCGAACCCCGGACTTACATAGTCAGGCGCCTTGGACCACTCGGCCACGGCACCTCGATCATAATACTATGATCGATCAGGGGTCCGTTGCAGAAAGAGTTGCGTTTAAATGCACGGTGTTGATTGGTTGAAAATCAAGTTACGCATGATTTTCAGAGTTGCGATGGATTGCAACTCTTTCTGCAATGGGCCCCTGGAGGTCAGTTTCGCCGGTGTAAGGGGGTCCCTATGTATAACATGCCCTCTTTCTGGGGAAGCCTCTACGATTTACACCTCGAAGAATATCGAAGAGGATGAGTCAAAGCTAGTCACTTCCACGGAGGCATCATTGAACGGGATCCATATCAAATCAAGTATGAGTTCAGACAAGACTTCATTACGGAGGACGAACATGATTAGTCTCTCAAAAGTGACAGTCAAAACGTAATAATGGACTTCTGGTGTGTTTCCACACCTGGGAGAATATGGTGAAGAAGACAAAGCCCCCCCATTCAATTCAATACACACGCCATACGTCCATTTTGGGTTAAATTTTGTGATTTGTTTTCCTCATGACGTATATGGTAAAATTGAATAGACCTATGTTATTTCTGTTACACATTGTGTAACAAAAATAATAGCTAAAATATCATGTTTTCACGCCATTTAAAACTTAAATCAAATGCTCAGACGCTTGTACAAATTCTCGAATTTACAAAATCATTCATCATAATATTAAACACATTTTTTCATTGTTAGAGAGAAGTGAAAAGCAACAATATATTCATGATTTTAGTAGTGGGAATTAATTATAAGATGACGGTTAATTATCTGGAACCGTATAGGCCGTGAGCTGGTGATGCTCAAAGCGGCTCGTTCGCTTTAATCAAATCTAGGAAATGGTTTATGAAATAACCCTCTGATGCCTGCATCAGTATATTGTCTGAACAGAGGGCAAATTTTAGGGCTGTGTGTTGTCTGGTGCTTTTATGGCCAATTTACAAGTTGAGCTATCAGTGACAAGGATTTCGAAGTAAAAGATATGATATTTTATTTCACATCTGCTTCGTGTCACTGACATCTCGATTGATAAGTTCGATTTTTTTTCTTCCTCAAACTTTGAAGAGTCATTTTTGTTCTCTCCGAAGAAACTTTCAGAAGATTGGCCCATATTATTTTGATAAAGGAAGTCGACCATAATTTCTGCCCTATGGCAGTGCTGACAATGATTATGACGAGATTTTTAACAAAAATATTTATCTGTTCATTGCCAACTCTATATAATTGAAACAAATATATATTCTTGCTATTTTTTATAATATTTTGTTTGTTTTAATTCTGTATTTTCCCGAATTCAAAGTTTTTGGTTCTAATTTATGCTTCACCGTTGATTATAGGTTACGTAACCATTCTGTGTTATTTTTGAAAATATATTGATGTGGAAAATAAGAAACATTGGACCCTTATTCACAAAATACCCCCCCCCCCCCGTACATCCATACACCACTCATGCAAACATTCACAAGTCAATGTCATAGGGTCGAGTTTACATACATACTCTCTTATACCATCTGACCATGGACCTATAGTGCATGCGTATTCATAATAATTTTTCGAGTGTATTAGGTAGACTGCGAATCTTCAGATTTTCCGTAGTAAATGCATTGCTGATAAGATTAATGTTAACCTGAAAAGTTACAAGTTTTCTTCATGTTTACTTCCAAGAATTCGTAACAGAAAGTGAAAAATAATTCAAATCGATGAGTCAAAATCTGATAATGATAACTCAAGGCAACGGATAATAATTTAAAGAATGGACCTCATAACATTGATTTTACAGTTTGTCACGTTTGAATGTCGTGATTAAGGTCTTAGATTTATAGTTGCTAGAATGTGCCACTATTGTGGTAGATTTTAATGCACCCTTCTTTGATAAAACATCGCGTTAATGGATCAAAATGCGACAAACCTAACCACATGCTTTTTACTTTGTTTATAACTCAATTCTCAAGATATGGACTTTTGAGTTATCGGCCATTTCTGAAAAGGAAGCAAAACATTCTTTTAAAACAATTGCACATGCACATAGTGACAAAGAATGCGTAGAGCTTTGGTGCTTAAATGCGTTGCTCGCAGGCCTAAGTTCCGTGGCCGGGGATCGAACCCCGGACTCTCATGTATCAGTTTACGGGCGCCTTAGACCACACGACCACGACACTAATATGAATATATATACTGCTTTGTGTCAGTGGCTCTATCTAAAGATGAAATTTGCGATAATGGTGGCTCATCCCTGAAAATTTCTACCACCCCATCCCATTATAGAAAGCTGCCTAGCAGGCATGGCAGAAAGGTAAACTGAGCTATCTGAAATCATTTGATTAGTTGGAGGATATTCATTTACTTCATGAAGTTTCCAACGATCGTGTGGTTTGTCCTCATTTTTTATGCAGGTTCTCTCATATTTTACATTTTTTGAAATTTTCTTTAATTTCAAACAAATCAATGTATTCTCTAATTTAGATGACTGATTATGCCAATGTGATTTATAAATCGTTGAGTCTTCTGATATTATTGCTATATTGCGTTTGTGTCATGTTTACTTGTGAAATATGTAAAATGAAGTCAAATTCGAATTCAAATTAAATTATCCTCAAATACCCGGTCGAGAACATCAACCCATTCAACCCCCCCCCCCCCCCTCTCCCCTCTCTTTACTCTCCCTCATTCTCTCCAACCATCCCCCTTCTCTATCCCTTCTCTCTCTATTTTTTCCATTCTCTTATTTCTCTTTCTCTCTCTCACCTGGGTTGTCCTCTTGCTTTATTTTTTTCTTTGTCTACCCCCCCCCCCCCCTTTAGTATTACCAGGGAGTTCTCCTCACAACTCCCTGGTATTACCTTCCTCTATCATCTGTGCGGTTCCAAGTTACTTTTTTCATGTTCTTTTCACATGTTTTACTTTAGAGAAATATCATAACCAAACTTCATAATAATATATGCTCAATTCTTTGACGTTCCTTTCTCTCATTTGCTTAAGAGAATTAGCATGATTAAACTTCGTGGTAATATATTTACTCAAATCTTTAACGTTTTTCTTTTCAAGAGGCCGGCTAATTGACATGATTGGAGGAAGACAATCACAACAAATAGTATCCACTTCTCAGACCATTTGCAGATAGGATTGGTCTACTTAACTTAACTCAGATGAAAATGAGAGATTATTGGTGCGGAAAGGGATCGAAAGGGCCTATTTGTATTTACACACCGGTGCCGACTGATACGGCGTTTGGCACTTTGCGAAAACTGTAGGCTGTATAGTTTGTTCAGTACATTAGAAATAACAATATTCATAAAGCAATTTAGATTTCCGCCTTACTAGGAACAAGCTCAGTAAGCGGGGGGGGGTCTAATAAAAAGGGACATGCAATATTTTCCTTTTGTTGATTATTCTGTACCAGTTGTAGATAATAAAATCCCTTTTAAAAAAATGAATGCATTTAAGTACAACATTTAAAAAATAGCCTACGAATACTGATCCGAATTCTGTCTCAATATACATGATCCGAGACCCATATGAGAGAAAGTATTGGCATGATTGGGGTGTCCTAATAATTCTTGGCTACACAGTCCTGCATAAAACCCGGTCGGATCTGTAACAAATACTGTTGATTATAACTGACCGAAGTGCGTATTAAACATTACACCAGACCTCAGACACACCGTTGTGTTATGAACCTGATCGACGACAAAATTTCAAAACCCATAAATGGCAATGAATGATTTAAAAAGTATTCGATTCACTTTCGCGCGACTTGAATAGGTCCATGGTGTGACTGGACTCCGGCAATCCGTGATGGAATTCGCCTGCTTGCGTCCCGCGGAACTCCCGGGATAAACATCGAGCTTCCTCGCCACAAATCTTGCTGTGTAAATATTTTTCACCCAGGAATGAAAGCAGATTGATTTTTAGTTAATGGTTATTAGGAGAAGGCTATTGTTACAAACGTAATTCTATTTGCAAATTAAGAAGAAGTAGGGCAGACTCTTGAAATAAGTCGACTTTCTTTTTACTGGTCCTGAAACCAATTCAAGAAAACAGGTCACAATCCAAGATGATAGCCAGTTGATACTTAAACAAATAAAAATCGAAATTCATTGTTAGTCCATACAGATTTTTCCCTGAGGCCAAAAATATGGAAAATAATAAATAATATATACAAGCGAGTAGAGCGACCGAGTCCATTACGATTTCAAAATATAACTTAAGGATCTTGTGTACTCTCGGTTATGGTTTCAAAAAAAAATAATATGTTTTTTTTTCAATTACCGGGGATGCTAACACCCCCCTCAGCGGTACCTTAATTCAACATCGATTAGTTTATTGTTCCATTTAATCAATGTATGCTTGATGAAACCAATTAAATGTTTACATTTAATCATTAATCTTTTTAGTCCAGAGTCTTAGGTTTGAGGTAACTATCACAGTTCCACATTTCAAAATGATAATAACAACTTTATTTATTTCAATCAAAGACAACCGGAAATTGACACTAGAAACCCAAAGACTTATTACTTTGTGAATATCTGTGATGATAAATATTAATACTGATTCCCTCAACCCCACCCGCATGCACCTTCCTGCGAGAATTCTTTTCACCGTCCTTCTTCTGTAACCTCTCTCCTCCCTCCTTCACAAATGCCAAATCCAAAATGATTGTGCTGCATTCTCTATCTTTCCAACAAGAAACTTTAAATGATTTTCTTCATTCCCGCTAAACTTAGTGCACCCTTGTCACAGCGGGAAATTCCTATTTTCTTGACACGTGAGCATGATGAGTTTGATGAAACGCACGCATTCGAGGAAGAATGTTCTGTTCCGATGATGATGATGATACTCCGACGAAAAACAAAAACCTTATTACTTTGTCTTCCGGTCATGACTGTCAAAATGTCTGATCCATTTTGTCGCAAACATTGGACATTCAATGCCCTAGTCACATCAGCAAAACCGATACCAGACCGATGAACGCTATTACATTATTTTGAATGACATATCATCGATCGGTTTGGATTTGTTTCGTTGGTGTGACTGTAACAATATTGCCTGCCGACACAGGGGCGGCGGAACGTATTTTCGTTTGGGGGCACCCCCCCAGAGGCACTTACATGTCAAATTGGGCCTTTTGGTGCAAACGGATATTTTCGCCACGAGATTATCATCTGCGTAAATTGTTTCGTTGTAATTAAGTTGAGCAAAGCCTTTTTGAAGTGATTTGTGATTGATAAGATTAGGCTTTATTTTTTGCGCGAGCAACCGGTTTGGAAAAAAAATTGCAAATCTGAAGTTGCGAAACTCGCTTTTTGTGATTTTTTTTCTACCCTAAGATGTATTGCGTTTTAATTCAGAAAAGGTTATTTCATTTTGAAAAAGGACACATTTCATTTTGAAAAAGGGCACTTTCCATTTTGAAAAAGGGGAATCTCTTCCTACGGGGATTTTTTTATTGGGGGGCAAGTGCCCCCAGATCCCCTCCCCGTTTCCGCCGCTCATGTGCCGACAGAGTGAAAGCAATTTAATACCGAGTCATTAGCGATGCATAATCTCTCAGCTGTGCTGTACAAATTAACAGAATAGGGAGGAACGGGGACTGGTCTGGGGCGTTAAATCCCAAACACATTTCATTGGATACAAATATTAACCAAAACAATGAATGGTAATTTGTATGGACTGGAATAAACAAGAGAGAAGGGAACGGAAAGAATTGTAATGACATATCCACTTACATGTTGTTAGTTTGATAATGAAGGGCCCCATTTGCAGTGGAGAGAACAATATTTGTTTTAAACAAAAATCACGATTATAAACTGACCTCTAGTCAGTGTCATATATACATGTATTTCCTATTTTTGGTTTCCGTCTCGAGTTTTTCACAAATCAAGTTTATATCGTGTCTATTTTGGTGTTTGAATTAATAATAGAATGGAAACGTCGATTATTCTATTGTCTATAAATCATGGTCGGGATTAGGGGATGTATATACGTTATATTTAATACTTCCTTTTACACCTCCTCCATTTCCATCCTTTCTTTTTATTTCTCCCTCGTCTCTCCCCCCCTCTTTCTCTGTCATGTCTGTGTATGTCTCTCTCTGTATGTCTGTCTGTCCGTCAGACTGTCTGTCACTTTGTCTTTTCTTTCAATATCCTTCTTTTGTTGTCTAAACGTTTCTGCCCCTCCTGTCTTAAGTTACACACTGAACCACACACACATCATTTCCTATTCTTCGTATGTACTGAGGGTTGCGATGAAAAAAAACAAAAACAAAACAATATAGCCCCCCATATTCCTCAATGAGACGCCCTTGCCCCCCCCCCTCTCTCTCTCTTTCTCTACTCTACATATAGTTTGTCTTATCCTTTTTCATTTTTTCTCTTTTTTTTACTTCTTGAAATATCATACTATTAGAGGCTGGCGCCACTGCCCCCTCCCCCCGTGGCACTGCCCTTGTGTATTATATACCGAAGATGTCTGAAGCGAGATGGGTAGATAGGTGTTTAGGCAGAGATTGAAAAAAAAATGATGATGAACATGATGAAGAAGGGTAGCAATCTTCAAAGATTCATTGATCCTATCGGGGTGACAGCTATCGTCCTGGTATGCCAAACATCCTCTTCAGTCTCAAGTAGGTATGGTAGGGGCGGCTCTAGCATATTTCATAGGGGGGGGGGGCAAGGTGACTTAGATAGGGTTAGGCCTTTAATATATGTATAGTATCAAGATCTATCACCTTTTTTTATATTTTCCTTTTTTTACCTTCTTCACTTGTCCTTTGCGTTTCCCCTTTCACAGCTCCATTTTGTTCTCAGTACTTGAAAATACATTATTGGGTACCCCCCCCCTCGAGCTTCGTCCTGGTCTGGAATATTTTGACTGGAGAAGATGAAGCGACTGTCGACGGTCCATTCCTGGTCTGAGCTCGTTATTCAGGGTCTATTAAAATTCAAATGTTATTTCTGAGGATCTAGCTTGAATGCTGATATCCTCTTTGCTGACCCACTGGCCATGCGAGTAAGCCTCTGATCACGGATCAATCACTCATTGCAAATCAAGGGGTAATTTCATTTGGTCCACCTCATCTTCCATTGTACCAAACTGGTCTCATGTAATGTGGTAATGATCTAGGATAATTTGAGCTGGGAATAGTTAATTTGAGGGACTTTGGTCAGGGACCTGGGAATGATTTTTAAAGTGGGGGTGCTGATATAAATTTGAAAAAAAAAGTGTTACTAAAAAATTAAGTCATTTTGGTTACATTTTTCCACTTTTACACATCTTCCACAACATCTGGGCCCCGTTGCTTAAAACTTTTGCCGGAGTTTTTTTACGGCAAAAAATCAGGAAACTACGGAAAAAAAAATTTGCCGGAGTTTTCCATTGCATAAAACTTTGCCGGAGTTTTTTACGGCAAAACTTTAAAAAAAACCCGGCAAATCAAGTGGGTTTTTGCCGTAGCTCCTGTACCAACGGCAAAGTCCTAAAAACTCCGGCAAAACTTTTTCAAGGCAGCTGCTCAGGATCTGGGGGTGCTGTCTATGGAGAATAATACAAGCAGCACCTCCATAGAAGAAGCGCCCCTCTTTCCTGCGCCATAACTTTAGTTTAGGTTTTTTTGCACTATTTCTGAAAAATCTTCGAGCAACCGAAGAGAAGAGAAAAATGACAATTAATTTGGTCATAAAGGAGAATAGGGTCATACAAAGAGAATTTATCATTAGATCATGGTCATTACAATAATAATTATGAACCAGGATGGTTCATTCTAAAAGATGAAATGGTGGAATGGGGGTAAATCACCCTTTAAAAGGGTCGAGTAAGGACAGTATTTTAATGAGGGTTGAAACCGTTGTCACATCTAGGCCCTTGTCCATCCATTTTGCCATTTACGTTTTTAGAGTATTCTGTATTCTCTGTTATATTGATTCATAATTCCAATCGGGTTCACTTTTGGCAATTGAGTATTTTGCTCAAATAATCCAAGAATATATTTCAATGGAAAACCAATATACTGGCATAGAACTTCCCAAGAAATCGTAACTTTCTCTAAATCATGTAGAAGGTGAACTCAATATATATCACGGTCGTTGAACACTATTCTTGTAAATTAATTTGTTGTTGCTTCTGCAGCTCTCGTAGATTTTGAATCTATGAATATGATAGTTTCAATGGTAAAAGTCGAGAAGTGTATACACCAATATTCAGTGCACCTCATTCACTCATTCGAGTTAAATTTTTCCCTCTCTGCATGGCTCGATCAGAATTGTTTTTATACTTGGCATGTGTAATATTGCTCAACACGATTACAGCATAGAGCTCCATGGTTATGCTAGCTAGCTGTGTGCCACACGCTTGCGTTACAACGCCCGCTTGCGGCGAGACATTACCAACCCAGTGTTGTTCTCGGCACCCTGCGACAGAACAAGGTTTATGAACGATCCCCATTCTTCATAACCTGTCATTCATTCCGCATATACTCCTGCGGTAAAGAAGCCACCATTCATGACAGCTAGCAGCTGAGCATCCAAGGTACGAATGGGAGGAGGATTATAAATAGGAGATAATTCATCATCGCCATCCTTTCAAACTTCCTGATTTGTGAGCATTACCCGGAAACTTTGACCAATAGCATTTCACTTCTTTATGCAACTCGCAGACGACATTTCGCGAGCTCGTCACTTCTTTCTGATGACACCCCAGATGATGAGGGTGATCATTCTGAATACAATACGTCCATCAAACCCTCCGCATCATTAGGGGGTAAATCGAGATCGAAATTGACTGCTTTGGGGCGGCTGGATAGTAATTATTTCTCTCTGCTTGGGACGACCCGCTTGTCTTTTTCAGCGAAAAGTCGAGTTTTGTGTCAACGAGAACTTGAAGAGCAACCGTGCTGTCTTTCGAGGGATCATTTTGGTCGAGTTTTACGGAACGCTTGGTGTTTGGAATAATATTTTGAGCACCGGGGCATGCGAGGTGATATTCATGTATACAGTGTATGGAACTCTTGTTAACCCTATCATTTCGCTTTACCTTCGCCGAATAATTCCTTGTTTCTCTAATTGGATGTTGATGTTGATGGACCTTAACTAGAGATTGTTTCGAGATTACTTGGATTCTTGTGGATAACTCACGTATAGGCCTCCTTTGGTAAATTCATTTTGAATGTGATTGTTTTCCTCGTTATAAAACTGTAATACACATAAATTATAGCACACCAGAGAAATGCGAATATCACGACTATGCATTTAGGTTTCTAACGTTGTTAAACCTCGCGTGGATATATTATTCTCATCTGGATTTAACTCTGAGCCGTGGGCCTCTTGTCATACATGAGATTATAAACGTCTCGTTTCCCTAATGATCCGTTCAGTGCCTTCGCTTTAATACCTCTAATCAAAACTCTATCTCAGTTAAGTACCTCAAAGCAAAGAATCTCACTTATCTACGGCTCGTCCTTGTTCGACCGCTGATCACCTCAATGGGATAAAGTCTGCATGCAACCCCCTCCTAACTGGATTGCGACGGGAAAAGGTGGGTTGCACTTCTCTGCATAACTTCACGATTTGGCAAATATTGTACCTGAGCTGACCCGCCGTTGACTACATCCAACGCCAAATATCTAACTGACAAATCAATTTTAGATTTAATGTTCTTCTCTTCTTTCACCTAGCCAATTATAAGTGAATCTTCAGAAGAATGTGATACCAGTAATCACCTTTTATAGTAATTATCGTCATCACTATCGTTTTCCTTCGATATAGGTGTTAATTTGGGCGATATCTGGAGTATGGATTAAAATACATGCGGTGCTTCTCTAACATTTCAACGTTAATAATTCTACTCATTTTGACGCCCACGTAAAGAACTTCCTTTTAGAAATGCGGAAAGAGGGCAATACCATTTGTTAAACTTTCCAGACCCAAACGACTGCAAACGTCAAAAACCGGAGACACATTATTTTATCCCATAACGTATCGGTTTCAAACTTCAACGATCATTAACTAATTTAGCGTAAAGCGGAGAGTCGTATCGGAGGAAGCTGTGGATATTTAGGCGATTTTTATGGTCCAAACTCCTTGGTTTGCCGGTATTATTCTTTTACGTTTATGCTTCGGATGTGAATCACTTCTAATGGTTTTGTAACCAATCGAAATCACCAAAGTTTGCACATTATTCACGATGTTTACCGGGAGTGGAACTCCAAACATAATCTTGTGGTAACAAAATTGTGAGTGATTACCCTTCAAGCGTCTACAGTGTGAACCACGTTTGTTCAATTATTTACTTTATTGTCTCGGTATAATAGAAACCAATATTTTTAAAGTACATGCACTAAGAAAGGCGCTTATATAGAAGTCAGCGTACTCAGAGAAGTTCAATTACTTACTGAAAGGATAGATCTCAAAAAGGAGCTTTTCTGTGACATCTTACTGACAACTTCCCGACTGAAGTATAATTGGCATATACGTGATTGATCAGACAGAAGCACTTTAAAGTGATCATTTTTTTTTAACACAACTCTAGGAGATCACCGATGGTACAATAAACCTATCATATCCTTTATTTATTTGTGGATATTTTAACAGGGATCAGAACTTCGAGGACTTATTTTGGAAAATTTTCTGCTTATTGGAAGGAAGCAAGGAAACAAAATGGAGGTTCAGACGATTTGCGTGCTAACCAGTATAGTAGCTGTCATCTTGATCATTACTCCTCATACTGAAAGTTATCTTCACAGCTCTGGGTAAGTGTGGAGTCTTTGATATCTTTACTCTTTATTTTGTATCTATATCGTGGACTGCACTGAAGGAATCACTTTCAGAGACATATTACATATCAGCCTAAAGTGAACATGGTAAACTTGGAAGCAATGTGTATCATCTGATAACATACAATAAATCCTCAAATGAATACAATAACACCAGCTTATTTAGTTGATCTCATCGTGATTATTTTGGTCAATGAGATCTGATCTCAAGGACACGATCAAAATTAAATGTGCGAAAAACTATTTTTTTATCGATTAATTCATCTCTAATATGAGCTGTTCGCAGATATGGCAGATTAGGGGAATATGCATTCAAAGTCATTTTCGCGCTTGTATCATATTTTTTGTATGTGTTAACGTTTTCAAGCTTGGCTAACTTTCTGTCTTTCGGGTGAAACGCATGGGGTAACATTGCTTTTAAAATTTATAGGTCTGCGGTTGTCTGAACAATCGTTTATGTCATCTGTCTGTCTGTCGCACTTTGTGTTATGTAATCATGTAATGCAATGGCAGATGCAAATAGTTATGAAGTAATCATAAAACAAATGAAGAAAGTGGGGAGGAGGAAAAAGAAAATGAAGACAGACTTTTTATCTTTCCAAGATTCATGAATTGATTTTGCATTTCCAACAAAGATCGACAAATGACAATTGAAAGTATATGAAAACAAAGCGTGCACTTGATGGGGCAAAATGCAAGCTACAGTATAAAGATTACATAGAGTAATGTCTGCCAATGGAGTAGTATTAGCAATAATTATGATTTATGTCAATCAAAGCAGAGTTGCAATATTTCTACCCTCCATTTTCTCAAAAATGGATGATGATAAACAAATAGGTAAACCACTTCACTGTTAAAAAAATCACCCTTAAAATAAAAGAAGTTCCTGCAGCAGAGTCTCGAGAACACCTGTATCTTACCAGATTGCGTAATCTTACAGGAAATTGGTATTTGGTGTATGGAATCTTACAAATTTCCTTTAATAAAACACCCTTTACCCCTTTTTAAACAGACCTGTTCTGTTAAATTGCAGAAAAATTCCTGTTTTATGATGATTTTGTTATTACTTTCTGAAAAATCTTCTTTTATTTGTCTGTATCAGGTTTTTTTTAAAAGTGTATGAAGGAGGGGGTGCAGAGATATAGAAAGAGAAAAAGGGGGAGAGTGTGAGAAGATGGAGGATGGGGGATCTTGTTAGAAATTTACTCAGAACAAGAAAGGTGAATGTACCTAATGATTTGACCTCCATATTCAGCAGTGCGAAGTATTGTCGGCGTTGAGAACCTTATTACCTATTTCTTTTGGCAGACTGTTTGGCCAAGATCCAAAGTACCAAAAAAAAAATGATTTCATGATATAGCATTCTTGTCTTATTATATGAATGACACACCGAACTGTTATAACCTTTCGTAAGTTTGGCCCAAATCCCAGAATCCTTTGGTCCGTCCGTGGTCCAAGCTAAAAAGGTCTACTATACGGGTACCCCCATCCATGGAGCTACTAACGGAGTAGCTCCATGCCCCCAACCTAGTTTTCTAGTTTTCGCTTCTGTGCCTTTCTGGTCATAGTTAAAGAGCTTTTTCTTGAGGTTGGTCACAAATACTCCAAATGAAGGGATCCGAAAATTTCCAATGGTTTTTTCATAGGTACTATACTATTTTTGTCTTTGAAGATTATTCTGCCCAGCCGGCGCGGCGTAATAACCCAAAAATTTTGAGCAGTTGAGGGGTCAGATATGGCGAATGGGGCAAAATGAAAAAAAAAGCTATGAGCAAGCAAAATATGTGACCCTTTTAATACAGCATTTTATGTTTGTGAAATATTCTGATATAACATTCAAGGAAAAGTATCATATTTCCTATTTTCCCATTTCTTTGTTTCTCTTTACCCATTTATTCTTAGTAGTAAGGATTTAGGGGCGGGGGGGGTATGTGGCCCCCATGCATCCTCAGTCTGTACGCCAGTGAATATGCCCTATGATCGGGGAAGAGAGAAACAAATAAAGAAAGAAAGAAAAAAGAAAGATGAAAGAGAAAAAGAAAGAAAGAAAAGGAAAAGAAAGAAAGAAAGACAGTGCAAGACAAAAGAAATGAATAATGGGTGAATGAAACAGGTAAATAAAAAGATTAAATAAACAGAACCCAAAAAACAAACAAAATGAAACTGAAGAATAGAAAAATAAAAGGGAGAAAGTTAATTAAGTGCCAGTACCTGTTAAAAGTCACTTTCATTCTCAGTTATACATTTTCCTCATCATTAGCTCTCCCATAGGGCCTATATGGTCCTCCCCACTAATTCGGATTTCAGTTTTCATCTTGTGGGTTCCCAGTCTCATGTCTTGCCTTATTTTGATGCGTGATGTGTATTCTTCAATCGATACAATCCGTCACATATGGCATCCTAACCAAATACTATGTATTTCATTACACAACAAATGTATAATGATATCACTCCACACCGATATGGCATACTAACCCCACATTATATACCAACACCCAACACAATATTGTTTCAAGTTATATTTCGTATTTTTAAACAACACACGTATAATCAATACATTACCTGTGCTCTAAATCGATCCCTGTATATTAATTTATTGGCTTCAACGCCGTGGGAGGAGGATTCTTTAATTTTCATCTTGTTCCCGAGAGTCCAGTCAAGTTGGAGAGATATTTCATATTTCACATTTTTCCCCCGATTGTTTGCCAGTGCAAAACTACCCGACAAAAGAAGTCAGAATAATTTGTTTGTATTATATCAAAAGACCCATCGGCCAAAATCAAGACGCAATTTCTCCGTTCACCCGCCCTGTTAGCACTGTCTTTTCACCATTGTAAAAAATGATGTAGGCCTATTTTCATTTTCTTGAAGCTCATGTGGTGCACATCCCTTTCATAAATTAGTACGTGCACATAATGTAAATAAATGAGTTGCGCATGAAGCCCTTTGAGTCATGATGCTTATTGACATTTGACATGGTCAACACACTCTGCCAATGGGAACGGTCCTCCAGTCCAATAGTACTTTCAGGTTATGCGACTTGTGACAACATCTCTGACAGATTTGTATTTTTCTTGAAGTTCAATTTGCCATAGTCTATTTCAAGGCTTCTACGGGGGTTGAAATCTAATCAAACACCACAGATTAAGTTCAAGGTCATGTTAGCCCACGATGGTTTTCACGACTATCCCTATTTCATTATCACAACACGATATAAGTTGTAAAGCAAATGCGCTTGACAAAACAAATTATTTTTTTCTTAATGTGATAAACAAGAGAGTATGAAAATAGGACACATCCTATGCCATAAATTCCATTTCTTTAATGTCACGTGTCAAGAATAGTTGACGAGGTCATGACCTTTGATATAAGATAGACATGAGTGATATCACTATGGAATAGTTTATGGGGACCTTCCAAACCCCTTCTGTCTTGCTTCGCGCCACTGTTTGCAATCGTCATATCTTTTATTCATTATTTTGCTCCCATAAAATTTTTCTTATTTTGCTTTTATCATTTTATTCGCACCGACACCTCTCATAGTGGACATACCGCAGTCTCCACTATCAATATTTGATAGGGATGAAATTCTCGACTAGTTTCGAAATAACAACACGTGACACCGTATGTATTTTCACTTTTTTGTGCGCCTGATGCAAAAATCTTTTCGTTCTCATAGTTTTGCTCACAAATTTTTACACTTGGCTGTATGATAACGCATGGATGATCAATTTACATTTATGACGTCTTCTACCTTTGTGGATTTCAATTTCTAAACAAAAATCTCATAAAAATCCGATGGAATATTTTGGCGGATCAGAATACAGTGATTTCTATCTTTTATCTTGTCATCTGTCTTTGTGGGGTGAAAATCCTGCCAAAGCACGCGGCGGTGGGGGGGGGGGGGTGGTGGATTATTCTATAAATCGTCACATACGTCTTGGACCAGGGTCATGAAGAAACGTAGGGAAGAACTTTTTACTTATCTCCTGTTCATGCTGTTAATTTTTTTATTCTTGAATTTTACTGATGTCTTAATTTTGTCAGTTTGTAATTCTATGTTTGATTATCTTGTTAAGTAAAAGAATCTATGGAAGAAACAATATCGGGATATGAAGAAAACAAAATGTTCGGGACTTATTTGTGGGTATACTCACCCCCCTCCCCTTCTTCGGAATGCATCTGAAAGAAATCTTTTGCCAAGCACGTTTCATTCAGATTTTCCCCACCATACTTCTCGTCACAAACTTCTCTTTACAAACATGACAAAGCACTGTTTCGATGGCCTCTTTCAAATGTATTGAGCTGAGCGGGTTATGACCCATTGAGCTCACAGAAATTTTCACTAGAACATTTCCATTGCAGGACCTATTAAATTGAATAAAAAAAGCTTTTATGAGAATCTCAGCGGTCTTTTTTTGTTGTTGAAAACTATTTGCCAAAATCTGTTCTCCATTTTTGTCAAGTAATTGCTATCCAAAATGATGATGGGTTCCTTAGTGGAGATTGAGTGTGAGTGAAATTTTTTTTTTTGATTTTATGAAAGAGGGGGGAAATAATTGATTTGAGAGGGAAGGGGGGAGGCCGAGAGGGGGCTGGTTATATGAATTATGGGAGTGATATGTACTGCACACGCTGTTTAAATAATTGCTTTTTGGCCAGCAAATAATATGTAGAAAAAGATTAGTTAAAACAGAAAGAAAGAAAGAAAGAAAGAAGGAAATAGAAGAAAGAAGAGAGGTCCACTTTCCTTTTCTTTAGAACATTATGAATAAAAAAAGGTATCGATTATACTCGTTCAATTTGGAAGAACGGGTAAAATTTTATTTGATAAAACTAAAAGATCCTGTACGCATATAGAAATGACTTTAGGAAACGACGGCCATTTGAACGCCATCTGCGATTGCGGTAGGAGCCATGGGTATTTTGAAATGTTTTTTTTCTAGACTTGGACCGTTCCTGAAAAAAAAATTAGTTTGTGAACAGAAATGTCAAGATTTTAGCCAACTTCGACATACATTATTCTGTTGGACTATCGCAATGGTTAGTTTGAATCAATTAGCTTTTTTAGTTGTATTCACTTGCAACCTTCGAAGAAGCAGTTAACTCTGCAACCCCCCCCCCCACCTCCTGCTTTAGAAAAGGAAAGAATGATAGCATAGAGAAAGTTTCATGGTAGTTCAAATTAAGCCGTCTGTCGGCAAAGATTAGCTCTCTGAAATAAATAACCAATTTTGAATATAACAAAGATGGACATTCGATGCCATATTAACATTTTAATTTGATATCATCAACTTCAGTTCTTTTCGGCTGTAATTTGTCCTCGCTTTACTTTCTTATAAAGAAAGAACGCAAACAATACGGATGAAAATTAGATGGGTATATTTTATTTTGTTGAGTCTTCAAGTCTATGATTTGACCATTTTATCTGGCTTCGTTATTTTTTCCCCTTCACGATGGGGCTTCTACTTTAGGCATGTTGATATGGGAGGTCCTATAGAATCTCAAGGCCTCGTTGTTCAATTGAACAAAACACACCGATACAGAGAGGAGGACCTTCTCCGTTTGGTGTTCATTCTTTTGAATCATTCTGAATTCCAATACAGTGTGTTTTGGGGTAGAATTTGGCGTAATTTCATTTCAGTGGCATTTGAAAGTCTCAATTTAAAAGATTAGACCACTTAGCGATCTTCCCCCTATTGTATTGAAAACGGGTCATTCGACTATCTATTCTAATTGTATTCCCCTCATATTAGTTTTGAAGAAACCTTTTTAACAGATCCTGATAAAAGCGATGGAATACCACTGACATGTACAAGGTAGGGCCTCTAGTCACACCAGGTGGGTGTTTCATAAAGCTGTTCGTAAAGTTACGAATGACTTTACACACGACTGGTGATCCTTTCTTGTGCTATGTGATATCCCTATGTAATTGATTTATGACCTAAGAACAGGTTCCAGTCGTGCGTAAAGTCGTTCGTAACTTTACGAACAGCTTTATGAAACACCCACCAGGGGCGGTCACACCAACGAAAACGACTCCAAACTGACCGATGGTATGTAATTGGAAGGTGACACGACATTTGCTCCTGCGACATTTGATCTGGGTTCCCTAACACAAAGGTTAGCGATTGATCGCTAATTTCAAAGAACAGTTCTGATTGGTCATAATCAGTCTACTTAGCAAAATGCGCATGCAACGAGGATCTTGATTGGTTATTCATTTAGCGAATAATCGTTAACCTTTGTGTTACGGCGCCCAGATGCCCGTAACACAAAGCTTAGCAATGATCGTAGAACATTTTTCTACGATTGATTCCATTGACTACAATGTACAATCAATCGTAAAAATCAAGCTTACGAGCAATTGCTAATCTTTGTGTTACGGAGCTCAGGTCTTAATATCTCAGAGGCATTTAGGGTTATAGTTAGGATTTGGTTCAGAATAATGTCAAGATAAAAATGTGGGTTTTTTCGTTTTAGAGGTTAGGTTTTATGTTTGCCTTCTTGTGCAGATTTTTCTTTGGAGCAATTGTCACCGAAGCAAATGTCATGGTGAAACCCTTTGGAAATAACGTAATAACTCGTGTCGGGTCTGTCGTTTTCATAGGCGTGACGGCATGGCCTTACACTACGGGGGGGGGGGGGGGAGGCAAGCGAGTTGCCCCCAGAAATTTTGGAGACTTATGTACATTTCTTAATGAAAATCCATTTCACTTTAGAAAATGCAAAAGTGTCCCCATTGCAAGCTCAGTCTCTTCGTTCCCTCGATTTCGAGTTTCTTTGAAAATTGTTACACGTCTTCACCCATTCACCGGGAACAAACTATAGACGGTTTTTATATCATATCCATGTCACAGTCACAATACCGATTCGGACCGATCAAATCTTCTACATTTACTTTTAATGGCAAATCGTTCATAGTTTCGTTATCGGTGTGATGGGTGTGACTAGAACTAGATTCAAATATTAACGATAGACATTGACAGAATTCAAACGTCTGTCCGTCGCCAGTAAAATGACCGTTGGGCACCAGGAAGAAGCCTTGAAATCTGCCCCTAATAATTGTCTTCATGAAGGCATTGGTGTCCTTGCTGCTGATGACGACGACATCAAGTCGGGGTAGGGACGATTTGGTTGCCGAGAAATCAACCCCAGATCGAAAGAACGGGGGATTTGTTGATGTGGTTAACGAGAGTAGTATGGCGGGAAAATGCTGTTCCAATTTCGCTGCAAATTGACCAAGAATCAGACGACATTCGCAGCCCGTGTTTCGGAACAATGAATGAACTGTATTGCGACTCGTTAACTGTTTGTAAGTAACCCGATTAACATGATTAACCAAAATAATGTATTGGAAAAGGGGGCGAGACATTTGAAGATAGGGTAGAGATCGGGAGATGGCACCCCTTTGAAGCCCCAGCTGTCCTCCTGTAATTGGTTCGAATTTGTTTTGTTGTCTGTCATAGGGCATCATTTTATCTCATTTGTAAATACTGTCTGCATAAACAGATAAAACGCGGATGAAGGAGAAGAGTTCTATGAAGTCACCGGCTTCAATTGGATTGTAATATAGGCCTACGGTTGAAGTCTTGTTGCTAGGCCTATATCTATGATTATGATTCTATCAATGATTCTATATTTAGGACCAGTGACCCATTGACATGATTTAAGTTCCAATTTGATTGTCATGGATTATGATTCACCAAGGTACTAATAGTTCGGTCCTATGGCAGACATGCGTATAGGACAATTGTATTTGTAATAAAATAATAGAATATCATATGAATAATTCATTATGACGATTTCCCCCCAATAACGAAGTTGATGTAAGAATAGTCCAAGACAAAAAAACATTGGTGCCTGTATTGACTTTGTTGCAGCCCCCACCTCCACCACCATAACATCATATCAGTTTATTAATTTTAGTTATGCTCTGTTTCTGTTAACTATTTTTAACTTCATGATTATTCATATACCAAGAATTATTAGCGAATCCATCCAGTGTCAACTGGCACCCTATTTCTGCTACCACCCCCCACCTATTGGTATATCGGGATAGCTCTTACAATCAGGAGGCTCGAGTTTCTGCAAAGTTAACCCCTCCACCTTCGTATCATATACCTTTCATGATTTTAATGACTCGAGAGAGTGATAAATAGCCTAATTGGCTGAGCGAATTACTCTTTACAGTAAATGGTCAGTTAATCAATGGATAATCAGGGATGATAACCACGATTGCGAGAATGAAATAGAATCATGTAAATGGATAAGACCTGGCCCGCAAGATTCATTGAAGAGTGCTTACGAAAGTTTCGAACTCCATGATAGATCGAAGCTTCTGACACAGCATCGATGGGATCGGAATGTATGTGACCTGACAAAATATGATGAGGTTATATGTCCCTTGTCATATTATAGTCCCCGAAAAAAAAATATATTAATCAAATAATCAACCAATACGTGGATAGATACATAGATAGATAAATAAATATAAATAAATGAATAAATAAATAAATAATTAATAAACAGACAAATAAATCAATACATGAATAAATAGATTAATTCATTAATTAATTTTAATTGATAAATAAATGAATAAAAAATGAAATAAATAAATAAATGAACGATAAATAAACCAATAAATGAATAAATGTATAAATATCATTCCCATATTCAGCAAATATCAGATGCACTGGCGTAAATCCGTGTTGATGGGTGGGGGATGACTGAAATATTTTGGCATTTTTTTGCAATCATGTTTTTAGATATGCAAGGAATTGTCATTGATATGTCCACACTGGCGTTCCGTGGGTCACGGCATCGTGGGGGCACAAGCAAATTTTTTGAATCACTGAGTGAGCGCGCGAAGCGCGAGCTGATTTTTTTTATATTCACACCTAAAAAGGGACATTATAATCAAATTTATGTAATCATGATAGGTACCTGTCTTGCTAAACAATGCGAGCGCGAAGCGCGAGCTGAAATTTTCTTATGTTTTGACCACAAACAGCGAGATTTTAAGGAATATATTTTAGGAATCCATTAAGAGTATGCATATCTCACCATAGTCATCTAATGCGAGTGCCAAGCGCTTGCTGATTTTATTAGAATTACATCTGAACACATGAAACACTCTTCGTAGTCATTGCAATCATGATTATCATACGCATTTCACCAATGAACTATTGCGAGCGCGAAGCGCGAGCTGAAAATTTAGATAATTCAGACCTGAAGTTTGGCATTCTAAGGTTTCTTTGTAGGAATTAACTAGGACCATATAGGTATTTCATTAACCAAATGATGCGAGCGCGAAGCGCGAGCTGAAATTTTTTTATATTCAGATTAGAAGAAGGGACATTTTAAGGACTGATTTTAGGAATTCACGAAGAGCAGACATATCTCACCAATCCACTAATGCGAACGTAATCACGGACAGGAAATGTTTATATACGGAGACCTTAACATGGGGCAATCACTTTTTGAGTCATGTAAAAGAAGCATATGTCAATATATGATAACTCAAGTGCTAGAAAATATATTTGGTTTATATTGACTTGAAAACGTGATGTTTTAGCACAACAGGATTATATATCTTGTTAAACAGACAATGCGAGCACCAGGAACAATGAAGACGTAGGCCCTGGGCAAATTATGTTTCATAAAGTTATGACAAAAATGTTTCTTATGTAATGTAACATAAATAATTATAATATAACATTATAATGAATTATATTTTCTTCTTTCCCACTACTTTTTTCGTCCTTTCTCCCTCATTTCTCCTTTTCCCGTTTTTTTTTGGGGGGGTGCATGTGCCCCCCATGCCCCCCCCCCCCGGTAGTTACGCCACTGTATGTCCATATGGCAAATACCCCTCCGATATTGTTATCTTTTTTACCCCATGATGGTTTAACTGTTTTTTAGAGATTTTTACATTCAAAATGTTTTGACATTCCATCTTAATCCCTCCCCCCACAACCCCAACATTGATGAATTGGAAGAAACGGGGGTTTCTCTTCAATGTTATAATAAGGACAAAAGTATTTCGTTCGCAAATGGTGAACTGGCTCTTCATTTGCATTTTATGATCCAATGATATTGTTTAATTTATTAAGCGGTATTTTAGGAAGAATTTTCACCAACAAAACAATTATCTCTTGTGATGTTTTTTTCATTTCTTCCGTAAAAAGTGGGGGAATGTTTGTACAGGCCATCCCCCTCCTCGAAAAGTGGGGGGGGGATATATCCCCCCATCCCCCGGGATTTACGCCAGTGAATTCAGATGTTCGATTTTATAATGGGGGTAGGGTGTTCTTCTTAACCGATGCTTACTCTCATGACTCTGCTGGACAATATCACACACTGCAACCAGAAGAAAGAATACAAAGTACTTTCTGTCCAGACGCCACCCTATTATTATGTCTGCTCGTTGACATGGTTGAAGACAGTTTTTTACTTACCTGATATTATTTGCACCTTTTTCCACTCATCAAGGATCCATTAGAGAAAGTTTACCTCGAAGAGATCTTCATTGTATTCATGCACAAGGACGACCCACCTCTTTTGTCGATAACTTTTTCTTCTTTCAGAAGTCAGTCTTTCGAAAGAGCTCAATGATGAAATGGAATGGAAGGGGTCAAGCCCCTAAAGAGAAAGCTGACCCAAACATGAAAATGGTCAATGCGTATTTGGCTGTGGGGCTAACAAACACTAGCGTACCTAAGGGGGGGTCACAACTGATGCAGGAGACGTGCCCCTGCCCCTTGACAAGTCACAACTGATCCAGGGGACATGTCCCCCCCCCCTTTGAGAAGCAAAATAAAAAAAATCTAATGTAAAAATGCAAGGAAAACAGACGTGTGCCCCCTCTTTTGAACTTGAAGACCTTTTTTTTTTGCTTGTCATTTTTTTTGTGGTACGAAATCTCTTTTATTTGCGGTTGAAAACCTTACGCGGACGAAATATCCTCCAAAAAATTTGCCCCCCTTTTGGAAAATCCTGGAAACGCCGCTGCTATACAAAGTTGCTTGTTTTTTTATCATTTCATTTTCCGTCCCGCTCCCGCCTACATAGTGCTCTAGATTTCTTTCAAATGCATCCGCGTCAGAAAAGTATCCAAAATACCTAAGAAATATGAATGCACCAACAAAATTATCCATAGTATCTTCAGAGAATGATAGTTTATTGAATTAATGAATAGGAAGTGCACCTCAGATATGACGTTATTGCTGTAAAATATTATAAATATTATTTTTATTTGTCGGATGATTTATCATTTTTTCATTTTTTTTCTTCGTTTGCTTTGTTATCGTGATTATCAACGACAAAATAATTCAAAAGGACAGTAATTCCGTATTAATAGGTCAAATTTCGCTCACTCGCGACTTAAACTGTTAAAAATATGCCCATACACCCCTAAAAATTCTTGGCCTATATTAGGCCACTGATCATGCTGATTATGATTGATACCCGTCGGTAAACCGGTCATGGTGGCTCAGTGATAGAGCGTCCGCCTCATGAACGGGGGGTCGTGGGTTCGATCCCAGGCCGAGTCATACTAAAGACTTATAAAAATGGGACCTTCTGCCTTCTTGCTAGGCGCTCATAATAATAATATATTATGTTAGGCAGGGCCCGCTGGTAGAGCAGTTTCCTAACTTACCCAGGCTACCCTGGGTAAATATAGCGTTATTATCATTATTATAAACCACCATTATATAGGCCTACCTGTCATTAAAAACACATAAGCGTGGTCTAATCTGAACATCGCAAATACTGGGTATCCATGCATGTCCCTCTAGTTATTCTTAAAGGGGAATGAAACCTTCGGAACAAGTTGGCTTGTGTGGAAACAGAAAAATCAAAGAATAGGATCAAAGCAAGTTTGAGAAAAATAGGACAAATAATGAGAAAGTTATGAGCATTTGAATATTGCGATCAACAATGGTGTGGGGATCCACACGTTGGCAATGCGACAAATACCTGTGATGTCACATGTGAACAACTATCCATTTTGATGGACTATATAATTCCCTGAATATGTCTATTTTTGCTCTTTCTTCTTGTGATACAAACTCTTTATCCATAATGTATTCTTCGGAAAATCTGTATTACATGCCCTCCTATAGAGAAACTATGTGATCCACTGATAGATTTGATAAAAAAAGGCATTTTAAGTGAAATATATATAAAAGTAATGGGAAAGTTGTTCACATGTGACATCACACATCTTTGTCGCATTGCCAACAGGAGGATCTACATTACAATAATGATCTAAATTTCAAATGCTCATAAATTTTTTGTTATTCATTCAATTTTTCTCAAACTTTCGCTAATCTGATTTTTTCGCTTTTGCACAAGCTGTCTTGTTTCAAGGGTTTCATTTCCCTCTAACATTAAAATATTTGGGCAACATTTGATGTGAAATGAGATTCGCATTGTTGGTGAACATGGTGAATCTTTCGGGTCCAACTTTGTTCCGTGTAGTCTACACGTTAGAAATGCTCACAGAGGCTTGTCTGCATCCCCCTATTGAAAACGCAAATATACAACTGATTAATCTCATTCTTAATATAGGGCACATTGAATAAGAAAAGGCCCCTGTTTAAGAAATGTTTGCAAAACCCAACTCAAGTGGCCTCTATTCTTGAGCAAATATGTTCCCTAAAATCCGTTTTATTTGCCTAAAGTGGCTGTCAATTATCTCAGTTCAGTGCTTGTGATAAAGAAGGAAATTAGTGGGATTTTAGGGGTGAATATGCTGTATTGTTATGTGAGGGCATATAAGGTATAATTAGCTAACCTCTCCAGACTTGTGACGTCAAACACTTGCGTTAAAAAGAAGAAAGAACTATCCAACACTTATCTTGACCCTCATTGTCATTAAATCAGTGGTATATTTCATTTGGGCATTTCTCGAAAGAAGACTTAACACTACCATAATAGCTAATTAGGCGCGTATCAAGGGGGCACGTTAACCCCCCCCCTCCCTCACACAAAGGCCAAGATTTGTACCCAAGAAAAATATATGTGGTATGTTGAACCACTTTAGTACATCTCTTTTAAAGCGGGGATGATAATGATAATAATACCAACATGCTTTATCTTGCTTATATAGCGCATATCACTGCCAAATGCGTCCTTATGCGCTCAAATGTACCCTGGCTTTAGCCCCACAGGCTTTAAATTAAAGCGCGGTGGTATTTCAAGGAATAGATTCCTGCCAGGTACCCATTTACCTCACCTGGGTTGAGTGCAGCACAATGTGGATAAGTTCCTTGCCGAAGGATTTACGCCATGGCTGGGATTTGAACCCACGGCCCTCTGTTTCAAAGTCAGCAGGCTAATCCACTGGGCTCCAACGCTCCTCGATGACGAGCACTGACCTCTCTTAGCAGAGAACAATACATTTTTTCCCCATTTTGGGGGATATGATCATGATGATAGAAGAGGTGATCGGCTTGGAAATAACTCTTTTATGATTATTCAAGAAATCTTAGCTGATCATTTTTGAGGTAAAAAACAACAACCCTATCATGGGTAATTATTCAAACAACATTGTATAAACTGTATACATCATTCCGCGTTACAAAAAAAACATACATATTCCCTCTTGTAAGCACATGACCCATAGTTGATAAATATTTTTTGTACATGTATCACAATTAGAATCTGTTTAATTAATTTTCAATAAACCGGCTATAAAAAACAATGTATACGTTCAGTGAATTTACCCATAGGCACAGTAGTAACACAGCACAGTATTAATAATCACGAAGAGATAAAAGTATACTTTCAAAATTAGACCTAATTCATCGGAAGCTGACCCCAATTTTGATGAGCCTATTACCCGATCCAAGACATGTTATGAAATAAAGATGTTTTCATCGAGTCCCCTAACCCCTATTCAGGAAATTTGACGGATAGGAGATTGGGACTAGCTCTTAACGACAATTTTCTTAGCCTGTATATGTGCGTATAATATCTTCTCTTAATACAACGCTTACACCGCATCGTCTACAGTTGCACATTAATGAGAATTTTAAAAGGTCTTCTTTTCTTACATTCTTAAAATGTTGGGCAACATACTGGCCACACAACAATTGGTTAACAAAATTATCCAACTCTGGGTAGTTTTCAACCAATACTTGGCAGTTTTCACCCAGAGCACATTATTGGTTTAAATCTACCAATAATTGGATAAAGTTTTAACCAATTGTTGTGTGGACAGTATGTTGTCCAGCATTTCAAGACTGTGGAGAAGTGTTCATGATGATCACAAATCCAAGACAAACCTTGTTCCTGTTATATTCGTCGCTATCATTCTTTTTTTGAAAAATCACGAGCCTAAGAAATTAATTACTCGAGGGAAAGGAACCAACGATGTCGTTCGTTATCATGCCCCTGAATACAAAACTTGAAGAAAAAAAAATTGAATATAAAAATTCGTGTATACTGAATAACTTTCGCTCGTTTTTTACTCCTTCGAAGTGACGGTAGAAAGTATTCCTGATATGAATAATGAAATTGGAAAGGATAATAAAACAATATTAAAAAATCCTCCTCTTTCCTCTTTTTTCTGGCATTCTCACCCCCACGAGTATAGATTTCAATTTTAGTTGATAGATATGGAGTTTAAAAAGAAAAAATCTAAAAATATCTTGATCCAATAATCACGATAATTGGAATATCTGGTTAATACCAAGATTGAGCGCTGAAAACAAGGATGTATCAATATAGGATCTTGTTGAATGTATAGTCTTATCCTCATTATTCGTGTTCCTCGACAATATTAAAGGAGAATTAACCCCTTTAAATCAGTTTAATTCATAAAAATACCAAAATCAAAGAAATAGTTAAACAAAATTTACTTTTGAGGATGATTGAATGAATAATAAGAAAGATATCAGCACTTGAATATTGAGATCATTAATGCTGTGCATGTAGACTCTCGCTTTAACAATTCGACCAAGTTCTGTGACGTCACACAACTTCCCATTTATTGAATTACATACATGTACTTCAATACAATAAAATAGTATATAAGTTACATTTATATAGCACATTCAATTGATATTTCAATGCACTTCACTTTAATCTTCTTATTTTTTGTATCGCAAAAATGAGATGTTTGTCGATGAGAGGACGTGTAATAATCTACATTGCATCAGTGTTCCCGACGATCAATGCTCATTACTTTCCTATTGTTTATCCAGTTTTACTCAATATTTCGTTGATCTTGATCTATCATTTTCTGCCTTCACGCAACCTAACTTGTTCCATGTGTCCCATCCTCCTTTAAGTTCATCTACCCGACACATCCCGGGGACACATCCCCTGTTTTGGGGGGACCTTCTTCGAAGAAGAGTGAACCACCTCTACATGCTTAGTTAATCATTACGGATGTGATGACAAATGGACGGGTGTGAAATGATGCCGGGATTCAGGATTTCAATATGTTTACGTGACTTAATGTGTTTCAGAGAGATTCGTACCAAATCATTACAATAGAAATTATATATCATGATGAATTGAAATGGTTTTGAATAGCCAAAAGTCCAACTAATATATACATTTTTTTAAAGAGAAGAAGCAGCAGCTTTATATACCACCAACAAATTCATCATGTTTATTTTCATAAGCTATAGCATGTTATATTAAAGTTATGTATAATTTTCGCTGAAAGTTATATTAAAACACCGATTATATCTGTTTATTGAGGAGCCAAAGATATCGCACATTCACTAGTTATGCTATATTTTATGCAAGAAAAATCAGTTTCACTTAATGGAATGTTGTTTTTACTCTTCTTTTATAGATACATGTGGTATCATTTCTGCTTATTACAACTTATTATGATTTGATCAAGAAATTATCATTTTGATATCGTTTGAAATAAATCATTGACATTTCAATAAATCATGTTGGTTCACACTTTGGCATCCATACTCCAGTTATTCTTAACGTAATTCAGGAGACGTTTTTAAGTTTTCCAAATGAATTTAGATCTTGGGATGTAGTTGAATTATCGTTATCCAAACAATCTGTAAATTCAGTCTTTACTAGCGTGCCAACTTGACTGGAAACAATCAGTAAATCGATGGTTTAAATTGACGACTTTATTATTAAAACATTCAATTGATATCTCAATTTTCACTCATTTACGTTTTGGAATTATTCCCTTAACTATACAATTTCTCATGGCAAGATCAAATTCGTGTGAATATAATTATCAGACTACAGATCACTTGAAATGTGTTGATTGACCATTGAATTATCAATTTGAGATTATCGGAGAGACAAGGAATATGTGGACAAAGTTCCGACTTCTTTCTTTGGATATTGTCCAAACGTAATTTGTGATCATTGAGATAAAAACAGACCAAACGTTGTTGATGAAATATAACCTTTTTTGTTTTACTGCTCACTCCATCATCTCGCATAAAAAAATGTTTGCTTGAAGGGGAAGTTCACCCTGACAAAAACTCTATTTTAAAAATAGCATAAAAGATAATTACAAATATTGCCGAAGGTTTGATAAAAATCCATCAAAGAACAAAAAAGTTATTAGAATTTCAACTATTTGATTTCTGACGTCATATGCGAGCAACTTTGATCATAATTATGTACATATACATATCGTATGGTAAAGAATCAATGAAATTTCATTTTCTCAGAAAATTGAATTTTTTATTACTGTACCTTCGGAATATCAATAGACAAATCATTTCTCACCCGTTACTAAAGGAAGAACAAAAACAAGTCGTCACGAACCATTAGAAATTGAAAATTATGTATTTTATATTACATAAAATACGAGGTAGCTGCTCGTTTATGACGTCACAAATCCAAACCTTAAATTTCAGATTAATTTCTTTAGTGGACTTTCACCATTTTTTTAAATCATTTTTTCTGCTATTTTAGAACAATCCTTTTCAGGGTGAACCCTGATTTGAGAAGATTTTTTTCTCTGGTACGTTAGTTGGCATACATGCATACTTATTCATACATTGAAGTCTAATAGGTAAATTGCCAATTCGTCTACTGCCAACCCGTTCACTCATCATCATTATGGTCTAACTCCATTTAGTCTAATGCCATTCCGTCCATCAACATTTCGTCTAACAACCATTTGGTGCAATAACCATTTAGTCCAATCATCACTTTGTCTAATCACTAGTTCGTCTATAACCATTTGGTGTCATAACCAGTTGGTCTAATATCCATTTCATTTTCATTCATATCGTCCAACTAACACTTAGGCCAAATGGTATATGGACTAAATGGCTATTGGACCAACTGGTTATTAGACGAAATGGTGAGCAGACGAAATGGCAATTAGACCATGGGGATAGTGGACGAACTGATGGTAGACAAAAAAATATATAGCAGAAGAGTTGGTAATTGGACGAATTGCCCTTGCATATGTTACAGATAACAGCATGTACAGTATATAGCCTACTTGTGTGCCATGTAAATATATCAATTTCCCAGTATATTTGCTTAAAGTATAAAGCCATTTTAAAGGAAATGGCAATGAGACATCGAAAATATTATTGCAATGTCCAAAAATATTTCTGTATTCATAAGCGGGAGAGATTAAACATCTCGGGATGGCCCGGGGGCTAATATACCAAGACATCCAATAATAATGATAATAATATTTGAAATTGATATTCAATTCAATTCAATTCTTTTATTTCATTTCCATTCAAAACATAATACAAAGTAATATAAAACAATACAAATCAAATACAATTTTACAGAAGGGCATTCTTACTTCGTAAAAAAAAACAGTATAATATAGAGCATAAATGGATATGGAAATATAGCGCATAATAGTCAAAAGACTATACAAAATATTTTTAATTACTAAATTATACATTAAACCATACCTAACTAATACAATAAACCTTAAAACTAAAATACATAATACAAATTAGAATAAATTGAATCAGTACATACAAGTTACAAACGAATGAAATGAAAACAATATTTAACAACATAATATATTGAACATTATAAATATTATTTTGAGAATAAGTTTTAGCATTGATTTGAATATGGGGAAGGATGGTGCAATTCTTATATTTAACGGTAGATAACCCAAGATGGTATAACAGAAACAGATCAAATATTGAAATGACCACCTTTCTTTCTCTAGTCGTTATAATGTGATAGATGATCATTATCATTCTTTTGTTTTAAGTTTTGATTGGTATGTCACACCTCCTGATGGTCGAATACATTTTCAATAGAAGCGTGATTGAAACAATTTGTCCGATTATGTCAGGTAATAATAATCATTGCAAAGTTGCCAAGAAAACGGTTCCTCAAAAAAATTATATCACATGGTATAGTTATGACGGGGGCACCTTATGGGCGGTGTCACTGCGTTAAAATTGCAGAAATCTCTAACTATTTTTCTGCATTCGATGTCAGTTTAATTGACATAAAACACCTTGGTGTCAGGACGGACCTCCACCCACCCCCCCCCCCCTCCACCGTGACGTCGCAGCTATCATGGCTATCGACTCCAGACCGAACAAAACTAATACGTTATTTTCAATTATATACTATCGGTCGGTTTGGAATCGGTATCGCTGGTGTGACTGTTCCATTCTTGAAAACAAACCGATTCCAGCCCGATCAAAGTTCTAATAATATACTATCGGTTGGTTTGAAATCGATATCGTTGACAAGTTGGTATAACTGTCCACTGTTGAAAACACACCTCCCTCCTCGCAAACAAAACATCGAACATAATCAATTACCAAGATATAGCGTGTGAAGGTAAATATAGATCAAGGATTTTGAAGATTTTTGTAGATTTAAGATTTAAGGATTCGAGATAATGCAAGATAAATTAACACTAATTAATGATTATCCAAGGTGTGTGATTGACAAAGGATTTTAATTGATTAAAAGGATAAGTGCCACTGACCACACGAATAGCCGATTTTAACCTATTCCGGCTGCTCGGTGATGGGCATACCCAACGCTGTCATGGCTGTATCATTGAACTCGTAAGCCACAAAATAAAGAGGATTAACTAATAATTTAATTAAGAGGTGTAAACTAGACATTGCAAACCACACAAATTGCCCCACCTGTATATACATTACAGTGTGCATGTGTAATTTGGAGATGGATTTCCCATAGTTCCGTAGTTAGGCCATGTTGTCGATTTAGTTTATGTTCGATTTCAAAAGGAGAATTATTTTGAGTATTTACATCTACATATATATTACAAGTCGGCCTAAATGTACAGTTACTTCATACATTGTCTTTTAATATCTGTTTCCTATATCAGGTCATTGGCATTGGAAGATTGAAGTATATACATCTGGCAGTAGGGTGTAGAGCCAAATATGACAGATTTAGAAAAAGTTCTTAAAAGATGCGTTCGAGCGAATTTGGCATTTTTTTTATTGGGGTATGCCCCCAAGCCCCCCCCCCCCTGTACGCCAGTGAAATCTGGACATGAATTCCAACGAACATGACGAATACTGCAACAGTAGATTTCCACAAGCAATTAAAGCGGGACATCCCTCAAAAATGCGATAATCTTTGCTTCAAAGAATGACAAACACCTTCATGCGTTGGTGATCTGCAGCTGGCGCAACACTGACAACTCCTTTCACGCGTATTCCTATATCCTCTGAGGGAGGGCGCTTTGGGATTATGACGTCACGTGTATAAGGTCTATTGGGGTAAAAGAAAAAGGAAAGTAAAAAAGATGGACACGAGTCACCACTGTTCTCCTTCTCGGATAAGGATCCTGTCTCATCGGGGCACTTACTCGGTTGTAATTAAAACAAAAAATGCCACAACTGAAATATAATATATCTCTTGTCATTTAAATCAAAATCCCATCATTTCTTTCATACATTTTAGAACCATCATGAACAAGTGTTATCTCATATTCAAAGTTAAACACTGTCATGGCTGTTGGGTTACAAATCTAATTCAAATTCGTATGATCTATGAAATATGGAATGCTCTTTATTTTAATTATTTTTCTCCCACCTTATTCACAAAAAATGTCACCACATAACTCAGAACCGAGGTTGAAAACCAAGCTATAAGTCTAAGAGGCCCTAATGATTTGACATTTTTGTATGTGGCTTGAAGAGAATCTACTATACAGGCATTGAGTTACCGTGGCACTACCACCCGCTGAGCAGAAAGTACAAAATTTGACAATTTTCCCTTAATATTCCGTAATGAATCAAATTAGATTCCGTTTGCTATCCTCGAGATGATGTGAACATCGAAATTGCTGTCCATGTATCCGTTGCCAATTTGCCAATTGAATCAGGAAGACTGCAAGTGCGGGTTCGTATTTTATAGAACCAAAGGTAGGTTGTTGTTTTTTTAAAGAGGGGTGTATATATTTCATTTAAAGCGTGATTTTTTTTTACTCAAGAATGAAGTGGGGATATTTTTCTGTCACAATCAAATTTGAAAACTGCCGAATAGGCATATTGTAAAACCGTTCAGAAGTAATTCATTAAAATATGGAAGGTTGAATTTCTCCCTTCCCCTTCCTCTCATCACACCCCCCCCCCTCTTTCTCTCTCTCCATTATATTCTCCCTTTTATTTGTTCATGCATCGTCATGTGGGGTCTATATCTTTTCATATTCAATCAAATGTATCAGTTGTCTTAATTTCGAAATATTAGGTTACCTACTTTCAGTTGGTTAAGCAGGTTACTAAAATTATGTTCCAGCCTCTATTTCTCTCTCCATACACATTTAGGATATATTGCTACATGTGTGGTCTTGATCGATCAATTCGAGCGATGTTACCCCTTTTTCTAATAAATTAGCAGTATTGATGCCAGTTTTCCTTTGAATAATATTTGTTTAAATTCATGTCAATTACAATTTGGACTACAATCCGAGTAAAGAACAATAAAGGACACATCTTCTCTGTTTCTGAACAATCATGGCAATACTTATCGGCTTATTTTAATGATCCTTTTTCATTGAACGAGCCACATTTTCTTGATTCAATCAAACACAGATTTACGGCCAGCAGAATGTGAAATGAATGAAGATGTTTCAGATATTGTGCCATTTCCTGCATACTGACGTTTATTAGTCCAGATTCAGGTTTGGAACAAAATCAAGAACTTTCCCTCAAATCGCGCCAAATTTCGAGGCCTATAAAATTAAAGACGCGTCAAGTTGAGTGATGATAAACATGAATTTATTTACATGGCTTTGTGTTTGTTAGAGGTACCTCCGACATATCATGTTGAAAGCTTGAAGTCAATTTTGCATATCATGGAATCCCTGCCGTAACCTTATTCTTATCTTATTATTGGACTAAAATGATACATTGTACTTTCGGGGGAGAATCAGGCAACATATCGACGACATGTGCTAAATTTAAAGTCTTTGATTACACATGATACTTTTTTTCTTTAGTTGCACAATAACCTTCACAAAATGATCTCCTATTTAGTGGCTGCGCTCTAAGTTGCGACAATCACTGACGAACAGCCTTCTTAACTGACGGCCAGAAAACAACCAACTGGCAAAACAATAAGAAATAATGATGATTAAAAATCATAAATAGTGATTAAAGCCATAGACCTCTGCATCTCAGTAGCTGAAGCGCATTGCTTTGTATGCGTCAGTCATCTCCAGCTTACACATTTCTGACACTCCGTTTACGTGCATTCCTATTGCCTCTGAGGGAGGGCGCTAATCGAGTGACTTGAACACTAGTCTTTCCTGTCAACTCCTAGCTCCACTGCCGCTGCTCAGGAGAGCGTAAATTTGACGTCTGACAAAATCAGATATGACAACTTTCCTTGATTCTGATTGGCTGAGAAGCATATTGTGTCTGATTTAAATTATGGTAACAGTCAGATGAAACATACTTCCTTTTATGAAACACTCCCCAGATACAGCAAATATCCGCAGCAACATTCGAGCGTTCCAAATGGTGTACGGTCACACTAACGAATCCATTTCAAGACCGATCATTGCTATTACGTTTGATTCCAATGACAAATATCGGTCGATTTGGAGTCGATTTCGTTGGTGTGACCGTAACATTGAACATCCATTCCACCCACTCAAACGTAAGTATTTGTGTCATGTTATCACGTGCTTGGAATAAATCATGTCGTTTTATTTTCACGATTTGCCTCTGAAAACGAATGTTTGTTTCGAAGAAAGTTAGTGGGTGTTTATGCCCACTCGCATTGTTGAACGTTCCTGTCCTAGGCTAAATTGCAGTTTGCGTCACTGGGTGAATGTCGGGAATGATTTGTGGCTACGGGTGGCCTATTAGCTTGATAAGAGGGTGAGATTTGTACCCCCCCCTTCATGCTATATCTTCATACTTGCTGCAATCCATACGACATTCATTTCGCTTGCACATTTTTCACAATTATGCATAATCGACCTAGGTCTGACTGGAATATTTCAAGCAAATTGGAGACTGAAAACTGACTTGCACAAGTAGCTGTCGAGTATATTTACAGTAGATATACAACTTTACAAGATCTTTCTTACCCATCAATATCAAGCCAGAAGAGATACCTTTCAAGTACTGACACGACCTCTATAGTTGGAAAGAAAAGTTCCATAAGTTAGCCCACATTTCACCAAATCCATATGAATGCTCACAACCATATACTTTGTTTCTTGTCCATATTTGATTTAGGGAAATGCTTGAAGATATTTTTTAAGGAATCCTCAATAGGGGAGGGATGCATCCACCACATCTTGTCACTATCATTCAAAACTCGCCTAAAGATGGCGCTCATAAATAGGCAAATGCAGTGTCACTTTAAAGACAGAAGATGGATTCAACCTTTAATCTTAACACGGATAGATGGTGTAAATCATTCAATATTGATGCCAATCATCTTTATGGAGTTTCGATGACTATCATTCTTGAACTTCAAGGTTTCGTGTGTTTATATTCATGATATTTTCTAAGTTTTCATTCTCTGTTTATGGCATACAAGAAACATCGAAACTTGGTGATTGTTTACTCTAAACCTAAACTCTAGAATGAGATTATATACACCTTTCTTTTTTCATTTACCCCCCCCCCTGCCTTCCCCTCAATCGTCTCCAGTTTTGCATATAGGCATACACTGAATCTTATTATTTGCTTACTTTGCATGATGCGTCATATTGGTTGCGTCATAACTTGCGTCATTTCTTGAGTCGAAATGGCAGACACTGACGCATTTCATGATGCCTATAAGCTTCCGAAAAAGAAAAGACTTAATCATGGACATGGCGCTTTACGAAACGCCCCTCCCCCATTCCGTCTGAAATTATACCGTCACCCTCATGGTGCGTCAAAGACCGTACTAGTGACGGACGTATATGCGTAAGAAAAGACAGCGTGTCGTGTGAACCACGCCTGAACATTCGCGCCAATCCACCAGCGCCATACCGATGGAACCCCAACTTCTTGGGAGTCATTCAAGACTGGTAGTTAGGTCACCACCCCTCCCATATAATACCCAAATTCAAAGTATTTCAAACGTTGATAGTGTCTCTCTCAATGTTTGTCCTCACTCGAGCCGCGGGGTGACAACATTCGTGGAGTCACACTGCTCCATGATAAACGAATAATGACACTGCGTGTCTAATCTGTCAAAGACTGTTGAAATCGCTTCAGGGAGACCTTGTATATACTTTGGCATAAAATGAAACTAGGCCAAAGATTTGACGGGTATGTTCATGCGATTCTGAGGAGAGGGGTAGAATTGTGCCATATGCAGAACGGTAGTAATGTGATTTATCTTCTAATGAAAAGAACATTTACGCACGTGGTTTGCGATGTAAAGGTTTATTGATTTTCCCGATGATCAGGACACGTTTGTGTCATGTCCATCACAGTACGTTTGAAAAGCAGAGTCAACATGGTCAATGTCAATGCAGTCCGAATTACCAAATGGTCATAGAGATTTCATGGCAAATGAGCTGCATGAGTCGCAAGGGTTCTTGTGTGATATTTAGTCATTGTTTTACTACTAATATAATAATGTTTTATTTACCCAGGGTAGCCACTTCAATCATAAGACTGCACTTCCAGCGGGCCCTGCATAACATAATATGTTATTATTACCCTTCTCCAGTCTAAATGCTGAGCGCCAAGCAAGAAGGTCCCATTTTTATAAGTCTTTGGTATGAATCGGCCGGGGATCGAATCCACGACCTCCCGTTCATGAGGCGGACGCTCTACCACTGAGCCAACATGCCTGTATCTGTCCATCTCCTTGTCCTAAACCTTTCGGAGATTATTGTTCAGAATAATTTTAAAGGAAGCCGTAACGCAAGCAAGTTCTTAGATGGTTAGTGTAAAGTTTTCCTCATCTTAATTGCAGGATGCTCCCAAATGTAATATGTATTATGGGATTATTTCCGATTGGTCTAATGCCGATTCCCAACTCGTCTACTATCATTTGGTCTGCCATCAGTTCGTCACTATCCACGTGGTCTAATTGCTATTTTATCAACTCACCATTTCGCACAATAACCAGTTGGTCCAATAGCCATTTAGTTAATTTCATCTGGTCTAATTAGACTATGTCTATGGCGAAATGAATGAAAAGAAAATGGTTATTAGACCAGCTGGTTTTAAGACAAAATGTTCATAGATGAAATGGTGATTAGACGAAGTGATTATTGAACCAAATGGTTATTGGACCAAAAAGCTGTTAGACGAAATGTTGATGGACGGAATGGCATTAGACTAAATGAAGGTAGACCATGTGATGAGTGGACAAGTTGACAAGAATGTGTACCATCTTGTTCTGGCTAAACATGCTAAAGGTTCAAACAGATACCTTGCTACTCCCCTGGGTATGGAGTGGCAAATAAATGCAGATATTTCCATTCATTCCTGTCAAGCTTGCTAGGAAATCGTACTTGTGGTTCATTAGTTTGCTAATGTAAAGAAAGTGTTCTATCTTGCTTTAAAACACTGCAATGATCAAATACTTATGCCCAGAGCAGGGAAGTGGAAGCTTAGAACTCCCACTTCCCTGGCCAGAGTATAGGGGCCGAGATGCCGTTCCGGAGATCGAACCTCAACCTTCATGTCTTTATTTTCAAGTACTTTAGACTATGGAAGCTTAAAAGTGCCACCGAGATGTTGAGATAATTATCTCGGGAAGTCGACATCTTGATAGCAAAAGATAAGATGACGAGATCCCAGATCTCATCATGTCGACATCTTTTAGAAGAGATGATGAGATGACAAGATCCCGAATCTCATCATGTCAACATCTTTTAGAAGAGATGATGAGATGACAAGATCCCGGATCTCATCATGTCAACATCTTTAAGAAGAGATGATGAGATGACAAGATCCCGGATCTCATCATGTTGACATCTTGTAGAAGAGATGATGAGATGACAAGATCCCGGAACTCATCATGTCAACATCTTTTAGAAGAGATGATGAGATGACGAGATCTCGGATCTCATCATGTTGACATCTTGTAGAAGAGATGATCAGATGACAAGATCTTGGATCTCGTCATGTCTACATCCCGGTCTACATCCAGTGGAAGAGATGATCAGATGTCATGATCTCGTAACTCGTCATGTCTACATCTTTAAGAAGAGATGATTAGATGACATGATCATGGATCGAAGATCTTGTCATCTGACCATCTCTTCTAAAAGATGACGACATGATGAGATCCGGGATCTTGTCATCTCAACATCTCTTCTAAAAGATGTCAACATGATGAGATCCGGGATCTTGTCATCTCATCATCTCTTCCAAAAGATGTTGACATGATGAGATCTGGGATCTTGTCATCTCATCATCTCTTCTAAAAGATGTCAACATGATGAGATCCGGGATCTTGTCATCTCATCATCTCTTCTAAAAGATGTTGAAATGATGAGATCCGGGATCTTGTCATCTCAACATCTCTTCTAAAAGATGTCAACATGATGAGATCCGGGATCTTGTCATCTCATCATCTCTTCTAAAAGATGTCGACATGATGAGATCCAGGATCTCGTCATCTTATCTTTTGCTATCAAGATGTCGACTTCCAATGATAATTATCTCAACATCTCGGTGGCACTTTTAAGCTTCCATATTAGACCAATCGACCGCGGCATCTCCGCCGATCGCCTGATCGATCAGAAATAAATAATTCTTCATAATCACCCGGATCGGTACTTTAAATTTTGTATGTGCGCTGTCGTTTCGTTGGTGTCACACTACGATCACATCAGCGAAAACGACCCCAGACCAAACTAGATATTTATTGTTGGTTCCAATGACATACCATTCCTCGATTTGGAGTTGGTTTGGTTGATGTGGCTGTACTCCGTTTGCATTACTGGGGTACTACTCAAGAACGCCCTGGTGAAGATAATCTCCAAAAAGAGGGGTAGGTGAATGACCCCTTTTAGCTCCTCCGTCGATGTGTTTTGGAGGGGCTACGGTGTGACACAGATCAGTGTGGGAGATTGGAGTTTTGGGTGAGCGAGAATGAGAGATCAACATCTTGAGCGCATCAAACGAGATGTCTGGAAGAAAAATAGCGAGACGAAGAAATAAATCAAGCCAGACCGTAACATCAATAACAATATCAGCACCTCGGGTATCAAGAGCCACTGCCTGTGGTGTTGTCATCTTCACATCATCGTCATCATCATCATCATCATCATCACAAACATCAACATCAGCAAGATCATCACTGTCATCATCATCATCATAATCATCATCATCATCGTCGTCGTCATCATCATCACAAACATCAACATCAACAAAATGAGCTATCGCGTCTCCTCATTTTCATCTTCGATTATCATCACCATCATCATTATCTTCGTTGTCGTTGTTACCACCACCTCACCGTCACAATACATTGCTATTGTGAAATGAGAGATTCTTAAGGGTGACAGCAGTTACATCATCTTGGTCATTGTGGGGGTGGCTTTAAAAAAAATCTTTTTGGCAAGAATATGAAAATACTTTCGCAACTAGCAACCCAATACCCAGAATGATTTAACTCTTGTCTGAAATGGTGGATAATTTTTCAGCACAGAGGAGATGTATGACACGTGGACACCTAGAAGCGGACTCCAAGTTCCAAATCAGTAACTTAGGGACACGACCAGAGCTGTTGTTATTTTGCTGATGAACTTACAATAATATCATTACAATTATCTTGAAGATCAACTGCAACAATATAGCATTGTCTTAGACAACATAACATTCATACAAACAACTTTGTATCATATTACCCAACAAATATCATTATATAATATTAACCAATCTAGAAACCTTGATCCCAATGTAGTAAATATTTTGAACTTGTTATGTCCTCTAGAATTTTCAAGACTATATAATCCTTTTCATATTTTGGGGGTATATACGCAGGTCAGGGTTAATGTATTTTTTCATCACTTTTCATACTTCGTGTTTCGAGAAACTGTTTCCTCATTAACATGATTAATGAGTATAATGGTATAATGTAGTATCGTAATCAGAGTAAACATGTTTTTTTTTCAATTGTCAACTCACTGTATTTCTGTAATGTTGTTGCTGTTCGTATGGCATCAATTTCCCTAATCATGTTCATTGATATTATAATTTAGTATAGGCCTCAATGATTGTAAAGAACATTACGCATCTTGGAAATCATCAATTCGGTGTTTTTTTTTCAGTATTCGCATTGTATGTGTATGGGCGTGCGTTGCATCCAGTAGTCTGTCACTACCCCCATCATGTGCCCACAGACCTACAGAGGTTTACCGCAGAACCCCAAAGTACCCTCGATGTTAGTTCAGCAAACCTTCTTTCGCTCGGGGGTAGTTCATAAGAATAATAAGGTCAAAACCGACCCCCTCGCTTCTGTTATTATTTTCATAACTTTTCTTTTCGAAAATTCCGTCACTTTTGACACAACTAGCTATGTAACATGTTTATTGAACATCCTGCGGGGTTGACACGGTCTCAAAAGGAGTTCGTTGGAGATGGGGATCTGTCAGCGGACTTGTACTTCACCTGTACTCCCTGTTCACACCGGGTTTTGATCCGGTTGAAACTGGGCCACACGTTTTGGCGAGATGTTGGAGATTTACTCCAAGAAAACTTGTAGTCGGCAAAAATATCACCTGCCCGCCAAATGGTCAAAGGATCCATCTTTATTCCCCCTTTTTTGTTATATGGATTTCGTCTCTTTCATCGGTGAAGTTCACGTGAGAAGAAGCTCCGAAGACTGATCAAGCGCATGATCGCAACTTCAAACCAATCAGAAGTTCATAGTTCTGGTGAATGTTCACTTCCTGCCCCCCCCCCCCCCCTCACACACACACGCACAAACGCACACAACCTACCTACATGCGTGCTTAATTACCTTTTGTTGTGATGTAATTAGTTTGAAACTATATAGCATTGTCTTCAATGAAATGATAGGCCTATAGATTTTGTCTTGTTTGGTCACTCTGGAATGGATCACTAACGGCTTCTTAACCATCCTTTCATGTTTTAATTAAATTCGACTGTAAGTAATATTTTGATGACTATTTAACCCCTTCGAAGCTCGACGAGAATCTTGTTTCGATCTTATCGCCTCTCTTTTTATCAAACATGAAAATCCGTTTGGATTTATAAAACCACGGATACGCAACAACTTGAAGGATTTGCGCATACGATTAAGAAAGATCGTCCCTCGCAAATTTACGAATCCATCCCGAGATGAAAGATTTTCCAATGTGAGTGGGCTTCGAGTAACGTATTATTAGTCAAGGGAGCGAAACTCACACGGTGATGTGTTGACTGACAAAATATACGCGCTGGAGCATGACCGCGACGACGGACATGTAAGTAGATACCGATGACTCGGTCTTGTCCTTGCTCGACCTCGGGTAACCTACGTCGGACAGGCCTTGTCTAAGGAATGTTGTCTGTTTGTTTACAGGGATATTTGTTTGTTTAGTTTTGACGCTGCTCTGTCGCCTTTGCCATCGTAAATGTCGCATCCCTTGAAAGGTTATATAGTTCATTTTTACACGTATCTTACCACTGTCGTACAGATGAGTGAGGGGGGGGGGGATACTGGGACTCTTCAAAGAAGGAATGGGTAAAGGAAATTAGTGAAATACGATATTATTTTTTTAATACTATGTCAAAATATATCACAAAATTCGATACAACTTTCGCTCGCGTACGACTTTTTTAGTCATTTTCACACAAACGCCGCGTGTTGTCTTATTCATTACGCCTCTTGCGACTTCGACGGTCTCAAGTCTATCGATAAAAACCCATCTCCGACTTCTGAGATGTTTAGACAAATAGACATAATTCATTTAATCAATTATCTATTTATTATCATCAATACTATTATTTTTATTTCTATTTTCCTTTTTTGTGGGCAGGAGGGGGTGAGAAATGTTACTACTTGGCCTATATTACCATGATTACTGCTGGTTCCTTATAGACATGTATCATTTTTGGAGTGACAATTGTATAGACGGAATTGCTTCGCAAGTTTTTAAAAGGAAAAAACTCCTAGTAAAGACGTGTCACAATGTCAGACGGATGCGGCAATCACCAATCACAAATTTGCTTCATAGGGATCAATTCTCCTTACTTGCACATCGTACATTATAATTCTCTATTTTATCTTGAAGGCGGTACAATTAAGGGATTCAATTTGGGGAATAATGGGGAAAAATCTTGGCCCAAATATATTTATCATCGTCGAGTTGTTGAAATGTGGTCCATTGAGAAAATCGACTCTCAAAATGGCCAAAAAATGGATGGAGAAAAAAAAGAAAAGGAATCAATTCATATTTGGTTTCCGTAAATCGGAATTCTCATGAGTATTTATTCTAATGATTGAAATCAAATACTGAAAGATTGGAGCAATAAACTATTATGACAGCTAACTGCCCCGAGCTTATGACGATATTGTATATGCAATTACTCGCTCTATAAAAGGCCAAAAGTTCACAAATATTGAACAATGCCGGAAAATAAAAAAGAGAAAAGAGGGCGCGAGGGAAATATGATAATTCGTGAAAATATTGTTATTTTCCCTGGTGTCCATTCAATCCAAATTTTAGTCGCAAGAGTTTCGACAAAAAATACCGATGTGAAAATGTATCATCCTTCCATTAAAATCAAAATGGCATTTATATCCCCCAAAAGGAATCCACAATGGCAGTGCAATATTTAAATGCAGTCTATCTTCTTCAGACAAACTATTGATTGCCAAATTAATATCTTAAAAGAGGCCCTATATAGCCTAGAGATGCTAAGGCCATTTGTTTTGTTTTTCTCTCTCTCTCTCTCATAATGATGATTATACACTGTTATAAAATGTATCCTTAAAATAAAAGAAGTTCCTGCAGCAGAGGCTCGAGAACACCTGTAATCTGACCAGATTTCGTAATTTTACAGGAAATTGGTATTTGGTGTATGGAATCTTACAAATTTCCTTCAATAAAACATCATTTTCCCCCTTTTTGATAGATTTGTTCTGTTTAATTGTAGAAAAATTCCTTTTTTATGAATTTACAGAATGATTCTGTTGTTGCTTTCTGCAAAATCTTCTTTTCCCCCTGTAAAATCACGGGGTTTTTTTACAATGTAGACAGAAATGATGTCAAAGTTCTGAAATATATGATCCCTTTATTCTCGGATAGAATAGTAATTTACGGAGGACTGCATCTTGTGCATGTATTTTTTTACTGAATATAATTCTCTATCTTTTTTATACGTAATCAGATGCACGAAGAAGATGAAAACGAGCGGTTTCTGTTCAAGACCGCGCTGGGGACAGGAGGGGGAGGGGGCAGTAGCGTTTTCCAATTTTCCACACAGGGGGGGGGAGCAAAACCGCCGGTCGAAAAATTGACAAGCAAAAAAATAAATTAAATTAAATTAAACAAAATAAAAAAAAGTAAGAATATAAAAAAGGTCTTCAATCGTCGTTTGCATGGGTTGTGACTCGTCAGGGGGGGGTAGACTGCCCCCCTCCCCGGTAGGTACGCTAGTGGGAGGGGTGTTCATGGGAGGAGGCGAGGAGAGGTACTCCTCCCTAGAGCCGTGCAATATCATACTTACTATGATGATAAAATCCATTATTAATGATAAACGCCATTAAATATTTCGTCACGTTTCACTTTTTCAATCACATACATTGTTTAAATAGTATGTATTGTTTTGTCGACACTTGGCATGTCTTCCCCAAACGTCCGCCATGATTATGCCGAAATTGAATTATCCTTCTATGTTACCCCCTGAAACCTCCATGCCCGTAAACGTAAAGTTAATGCCAGTTTCGTGCTGTTGGATGACTTTTTGAGTCGTTAAACTCCACAAATGCTCAGCACTTAGCTCGTTTTGCTATTCAAGGGGTATCGTTATTGTTTTGGTGGCCCAAGGTGTGAAAATTAAATTTGTCAGTTTTCACACGTTTTCGTGTACTAAAAAAAGTAGTAAAAACAGAATAAAAAAGATATGAAAACAAAGTAATAAGGAAAACTTTTTTTTTTCAAAGGCTAACCTTGATCAAAAATGTTGAGGTCTGCATGAGCTTAGTGCACGGAGATTCATACAATTTATGAAGGTTTTGAGTAGGTTTGCGTCAAATATACACAATATACCCAATCATTTACCTATTACCTATAATTTATGATTTGTATAGCTATTGCAGATACCCCAGATCATAATAATAACAATTATAATATTGTCAATTCATCTGCAAATAACACGCCGAATGGCTATTTCCTATATGGAAACCACTCTTACATTAAAATGATAACCATTGCTTTGTGGAGACTCGAAGGATTTCCATGAATGATTTTCGTATTCAAATTATTTTGAGGTAAATTATTTGTTTAGTAAGTGGAAGAAAGGCCATTTTTATAACGTTAAGTAGGCCTATTGTATATATTGTAATTTATCTCGTGAAGATATTAAGTTTTGACAGTGAGAGCATTTACGAATGACTTCGTCGGGACATGGACCTTGGTCCATGGCGGAGATTACCTACATATTGCATACAGATTTCTAAAGCCAAAATGAGAATAAGTACTCCTCTTTAGATATGAAAGAAACTTTAGGATTTAACATACTATTATAGGAAGAAAATCATTGAAATACGTCCTTGATGAATTCAATGATCCTTATTTTGTTGCAAGATACCATCATTAGGTCGGAATGCCCCCTGGCATGTAAATAGGGGGTTTGGGTCTGTTGCCTCCCCCCACCCCCCCCAAAAAAAAAAGTCTGAGTGTGACTTATGTTACTTTAATGAAATAACTCTCTATTGTTTCAACTCCGTTTTTTCTATTTTGGATGTGATTTTGTATATTAATCGTTGCTGGAACAAAGCTTTGAAGAAAAAAAAATCAAGACATTGTTTCATTCTATCACACTCCAATGCCCTCATGTCCTGTCCATATCTGAAATGGTACTGGCCGATGGTGTTGACCAATAGAAATTGATGTTTCGCGGGTTGAGAAGCTGAAATTTTTTTAGACTTTCAAAGACATCTTTTTTGTTCTTTATTTTTTCTTTTCAATTTCATATCACGATACACTCATCACATGTAAACTATTAATAAAGAATGTAAAAAGAATATTTAAAATTGTTTCCGTGGAACATGAGTAATATCCGTCCTTCCAAAGATAAGAAATAACATCCTTCCACTATTACGACTTGTAAAATTTTATAATAACCTCTTGACATGGAAACTCATCATGATAGTACTTAGTTAAACACTTCCGCCATTAAGATATCAAATGGAATAATATCACTTTCTTGTATTTCGGTAGGCGGAGCCCTAATTTTATCTAAATGGAAGTTATGGTGAACTTCAAATCAGATGCGGAAAATAATTTCGTTTGAAAAATATATATATTATTATCTCGGGCATTTTGTTGGTGATAATACATAATGACTCATGCCATGCTTAGTGCAAACAATAATTTTCATGTAAAAAAGGTAAATGCTTCCGTCAGTATAGCGTAATGAGCCAAAAATTTGAGGGAGCCAGGCATAAAGTATGGGGCAATATTTCGAATCATCTGCGAGCGAAGAGAGTTAGCCAAAAAAAATTGCCACTTCCAATGCAAAAATCTAATTTGTGATAGATTTTGACAAAGTAGTCAGAAAATGAAATATTTTATCCCATTTATCTTTCTTTATCTATTTTTTATTTCCTGATTGTGAATGTTTAGGGGTCCCCCATGCCCCACACACTATTATCTGTATGCCAGTGGCTCGTTCTAGTGCAATCATATAACTATTCTCAGTAAGAAAAACAAAAACCAAAACGAAACAAAGCAAAACATCAATTGACACAACTCAGTCTATTACACCAAAAATGTAAAAACTCGAGACCACTTTTAATTTGGTAGGGGCTCAAAGCTCCAAACACAGTTTTTGTGCCCTAATACTACCTCCCCTATATAAATCAATTATCTCCATGGAATCCCTTAAACAATAAATGGTTCACCTGTCATTCGCTGTCACATGTTTCACTCTGAAGGGCCAGCGGAAGAACATTATTCATAACTTCGTTATCCTGTGTAAATATTCATTTTTTATTTTGATATCAAATTTTGTCCTTATTCAAGGTTGTAAATATCCTCGGACTCTCAAATTGAATTGTCAGAGTCGACTGCCGAATTGAAAATTCAAAGTTTTCATTTATTTATGAGTAGACATGAACCACTAAACGTTGTACGGCTGAAGGAAAATAAAAACGCACATGATGCCTTTTTGCAGCCTCTCCCCCACTTAACCCCCCCCCCGTCCAGACCAAGATAACAGGTCCACGATGTTACTGAAATGTCCCGAAACTTGTGGTAATCGTCTTTCTTTTACATTTTTAAGCAATGATGTATGTTTTGAACACATGGTTGAGACAGTTTATGCCTATATGACTTTTTTATCAGATGCATTTTCCCCAAACAAACATCATGAGACGAAACTATTCAGCGGGCTATTCGAACTTCACCGTATGTGTATAGAAGGAACAGTTGTAAATTTGCTCAGCTTTCGAAAGCACTAAATCATGATCTTGAATAAATCGTTCGAGTATTTGCTCTTATAAAATACTGTTAGTAAATCAACAGAATCGTATATTATTTTCTTCGTCTGAATCCGATATGTGTTGGACCACAATCCTTTGCGTAGGGGCACCGACCCTCAGGCATTAGGGGTAGTTGCCCCTTCAAATCATGTTTATCACATCGACATGGGTACTTGTGTATAGATGGGGGCTTAAGGACCCCTGCCCCAACGGAGTAGTGTTGCCCCATATACCATGTTCTTCCCCTCGATATATTTTACTCACGATGCTCGCTACGCCACAAGACCGGGGCGATGTTATCAGTACAGAAAACTAAATTGATAATAAACACAATCTTTACTAGTATTTACGATTAAAAGGGGCTACTAAATTTACCAATAAGAGAAGAGATATACATGTAAGCTGATGTTCCAGTATTAGCCTCTTTATATGTATTTTTACCCCCACCCCCCCCCCTCAAAATTTCAAAACTTGCGACACCTCCACCTCAGCTTGGTCACATCGCACCGGGCCAAAGAAAAAAAAAGAAGACACTAGATTTATGAAGAAGCGAGTGAGGGATGGTATATACAAGTCTGGGGTTGTTTTGAACCAGAGGGTAATTGGTCTTAATTTATGAAGTTCACGATGATAATTCTTGTAAGATTTTCAAGTTTGAGATGGAATGCCACCCGTAGAACGAATGTCATGTTGTGACATACAGATTCCTCTTGTTTATTTTGAGAGATTTTTTTTTGGTGGAAATTTTTGGAAGGTGTATACACACGGCAGCGACAATAGATAAGCTTCGTGAGCTTGACGAAGTTAATACAATATGTCCAGAGAAGGTGGAGCGATGAGAATGGATTGAATTTATTTTCATAGAAAATTGATCAGAGGCTTATGAATTGATTTATCGTTATTGTGCATGACTATATGTCATTATGTGTAAAAAAATTATCCTCTTGTATTTTAACTGCAATGTGATGTATTTTGTAAACGTATACGATTACTTCACTTTTTAAGTAGGCCTACTGATTTCCAATAACCATCTCAGTGAAAAATATAGAATCATGATGATGATAATAATTCATATAACGAAAAAAGCCCATGCATTTCATAATGTATCAAATGAGATGAATGCATATCACATATGACATGTATAAAGAGATTGCATTTTTTTAATATGACATTTTCAAAGCCTCTATTCGCTTTACATACAGATCTGAGTATTTTGGCATGAAAACATTATGACTCAGTGGAATATCAGTGTGTTTAATTTATTCAACATAATTCATTGTTCAGTTTGTTTTTAAGTCAGATTTCAGTTTTGCTCGCCAGATATACGAATTAATTAATTATTGTGATTTTAACATTTTTTAGCTCGTTCGCTTTACTCGTTTAGCAATTTCCCAGAAAAAATGCCCAAATTAAAAATTCAAACCCTCAATAATTTTGCCGCATTGAGCCACTGACAACACGTACAATATAATTATTTTGGACATGTTGGATGTCCCAGGATAAACCTCAAAGAGGTCCTCTCAGGGGAGCGTTTCATGAAAGGACTTGTCGGACATTTTATCCGACAAGTACCAGTTTATCCGACAGTTACCATAGGAACAGTGCCTCTCAGCCAATCAGAATCAAGGAAAGATGTCAGATCTGACAACTTGTCGGATGAAAATATTGATGAAACGCTCCCCTGGTGACACGACATTTGCTCCTGCGACAATTGCTCCGGGCGTAATTTCGTCTAAGATGTAGGGTTAAGGCTGCAATAGGGTTTGATGTGAGGTTTAGGGAAGGGCATAGTGTTAAACCCAGGGGCCCGTATTCTGATAGCAGGTTTAACTTAAACTCAGGTTTAAAGTTGTGTTTTCAGTATTGGAAGCCAAAGGTATCAAAAGTTTTAATAAGTTGTATGTTTCTTATGTTTACTGTGCTCTTTCCTGATTCATCGTTGGTGAAGACAGTCATCTATTTATACTTTCTACACACTTATGAATGATTTAAGAGCCGAATGAGCTGAAGTATTATATCTCTACTGTTAGTGATTATGTAACAATTGGCTGTCCATACGTAAACCACAACTTTAAGCCTGAGTTTAAGTTAAACCCGATTTCAGAATACGGGCCAGGGAATTTAGTGCGGAGCAATTGTCGCCGGAGTAAATGTCATGGAACCGAACGGACCAACAGACAAATAGGAAACTGTCATCATACTGAAGCATTATAAAACAAAAATGAGATGAAAGCTTTTGCACCTTTGAAAGACCTGGGAATGTTGGTGACTCGAGCATGAATGAGATGACCCAAAGGAAATGGATGTTTTCCGATTAAAACACGATGCCAATACTTGACACGTAGGGTGGTGAGATGGATGTGTGTACGTGAGATGACTCGTTTTGATTGGGTTTCCCGGAAGGTTCTCTGGTTAAATTCGATTTGAACCCTGTCCATGCTGTCCATGATGTTCAGAATAACATTAGTTAGTTGTCATGGTTACCTGACAACGAATGGATGGTAAGTAGTAGAACACAAGTTTGTTTATAGCTCTTTTTTTAATTTCTTTTTTTTAACCGAGTTGCATCATCCTGACCTAGCTGGCTTGCCATATTAACCATGTTAACAGGTGAATACGTGGAATAGAAAAGGCTACCTCAAACGGCATCAATTATAGCTTTACCTCTACTTAATTTTCCTTTGAGTTAAGTGATAGATAAATAATTGAAAAATAAGATGTATGAGGGGTGTGGTATATAGAGCGAGAGACAGAGGAGATGGGGTGAAGAGATGTTGAATTGTACAGTTAATGTTAGACAGAGTCAAATGAATAGCGACTTTTCGCAATAACGGGGACGGATTCTACAACATAGTAAATCTACTGAAAATGCCCGTCAAATTACAATGAACAGCTAAGAGGTCTTCGTCGAAGTGGTGAACCGGGACAGCAGATCGTCCCAAGATTCGGAGCTGACGAAACATTGCCAATATGTCGTTTGTGCAGAGTCCAGGACGACACTGCACAGCAAAAACTATGGTGTCAACCGGTGTACATAGAGGACCATACCAGTTATTTTACACCGGTGTTAAATTGGTGGTGTTAGTTTTACACTTATATGTGTTATTGCAACACCTTTGGTTGTTACATTTAAACTCTTTGGCGTTATGTTCAATCTTTAGGGTGTTATTTTAACACCTCAGGGTGTGGTCCTCTATTAACACCAATTGGTTTTTAAGTCAGTTTTAACATCACAGTTTTTACAGTGTGGTGTTTTGATTCACCGATTTTCAAGGAAAGGATGTTTTGTCATGAAGGGCTTTTGACAGTAGTTTCTCAACGTTCCGGAACGCGTCTGCATAGTAGTTGCGAAAACTCCTTATTGTCGAAATGAGAAGAGGAATGAGTGTCATGTAAAGAATAGCGTAAAACCGACAGACCGAGCTGAAGATTGGGGTGGGTGAACCGAACTCCGAAGATGCAACGGCACTTCTGAGAAATACTCCAGATATCGGAACATCTTCCTGATACTAATTGTGTTTGACTCGTGTAGTAATCTCTGTTTTGATACCACAGCAAGCCTCCTTGAGTGGTTTCGAGTTGGATGAGGGGAGATGAAATTCAAATTTGACATAAATGGGCCATCAGACCTGTGCATGATTGTCAAACGATTGTGAGGATTTGATATATTCCTCCTCGCAACTTGTGTGGTTTTCTTAAGCATGTTAAATCAATGCAGAGATTTAACATTCGACGTCTATGCATGCCAAGCAATTAATCACATTTTTTTCCCGTCTTATCCCCTCTAGATCAGTGCAATTTCGTAATAAAATATGTTATCAGTGACACGTTACATTCTTATGTCAGTGTATGTCATAACCTACTGAAATCACTGAGAGGAGCTACAATTGGAACACAGCAAAAATTGTGGTGTTAACCGGTGTACATAGAGGACCACACCAGTTATTTCACACCGGTGTTAAATTGGTGGTGTTAGTTTTACACCTATAGGTGTTATTACAACACCTATGATTGTTACATTTACACTCTTTGGTGTGATGTTCAATCTCTAGGGTGTTATTTTAACACATCAGGGTGTGGTCCTCTATTAACACCAATTGGTGTCAGTATTAACACCACAGTTTTTACAGTGAACGCTTCTATCCCAGAGGAGCTGTACCCCGGGATCTGTACTCAAGGCAAGGGGAGGGGTACGGGGGATTGGGGCACTTGCCTCCATAGGCGGCGGAAGTGGGGGGGACAGGGGGGACGTGTCCCCCCTAAATTTTAGGTGGGGGGACGGTCCCCCCCCCCTAAAATTTAGGTTGATGACCTTTTTTTTTTTTTTTTTTTTTTTTTTCGTTGTCAAAATTTTTTTGGGCGCTTGTCTAATTTTTTACATGTATCCATCCCAAAATTTCAGGTGGACACCCCCTAAATTTTTTGGCTTCCACCGCCAATGCTTGCCTCCCTCGCAATGGCGAAAAAGGAGAAACAGAAGGGAAATGAAAGAAGAAATGTTAGCAAACCATGATTATGTACAAATATGTCTCAAAATAGATTTGTAATCCTTAAACGGTGATTATAGCTCGTTTGTTTCGCTCCCTCGCAAGCATTGGTAAATTTCCCCCTTACGCTATGGTCCACATGTTTTTTTGTTTTTGTTTGTTTGTGTGTTACGCACTACATCATTTACTATGATATCAAAGCACCACAACAAGATCGTCGCGAAACATGATTTCTGCTGTTGATGGATGTGGGGTCAGGAGAATTTTAGCATTTTTCTTCTCAGCCGAATAATGAATAAATAGCATTCCAGGGGTCCGTTGCAGAAAGAGTTGCGTTTAAACGCAAGTCAAAAAATCAATCGCAAGTCCCAAATGCGCGCTGTTGATTGGTTGAAAATCAAGTTGCGCATGATTTTTAGAGTTGCGTTTGATTGCAACTCTTTCTGCAACGGGCATCCCAGAAATGCCCACTATTATCTAGCCATCCTATACCTATTGTGATGTGGCTTTGACCGTGTGACCTTTTGACGTGTCAATGACCTTCTTAGTTGACGTGGAAACGATGATAGACAAGTTGAAAGGCATGGTATTTTCATAAAAATTGATATTTCCTCTATGTAGTCCCAGGTGAGCGATTCTGTGTAAGGAGGACCGTGTTGTCTAATCCACCCCTTTGGTTTATCCTGACAGTGGATGCGGAGTAGATCCGGTATAAAAGCTTGCGCTTGGGGGCTTGGGTGATCTTGTGCCGACCTTTAGATTTGTTTTGTCAAAATTAATAAATAAAGTGAAAAGAATACGGTACGGCGAGCAAAAACAAATAAAAGGTGACGAAACTGCTCTACGTGTTTCACCATACAGGCCCCTCCGATCAATTTGTCACCTTCTGACTTCAACCTTTATCTAACACCGGTCCCGATTTTTCCTTCAAATTGCTCATTGTATGATATACATTATTATATATTGTTATATAATTTGGCCTGGATCGGCTTTTATGTGTCTTTTGATATTCATGTGTCTCTTCTGTAGACGGCTCACTAATTTGTAATCAACGTATTAGGAGTTTGGGAGTGGCGCCCCTGAAGTATTTTTTGAAATCTTTTGTAATGCACATCTACATGGCATCCATATCTTTCAACGTGTTCTTTGTTTTCAACAGGAACATACCAAACCCTATTCGTGATTGCTCGGTCGCTTTGCTCACTTGACTGTATATAAGATATTCTTGAACATAATGCGTATTCCACTAGGGAAAATGGTTCTGTTCATGGAGATCTTCAATTAACTTCAATAGAAAGGAATCATTTATACGACCACGCAAAGTTCCACCACTGCTTGGGATGAAAAGATCTGAACATTTTTTTTTTCATTTTAAACGCTATTGAACCCATATACGGTAATTACTTGAGAATTATTCGTTAGCTCGCTGAAACCTAAATCTTTTTGGAATCGGTAAAGAGAAGTTTTTTTAGAAGAGAAATCTGTGCCTTGGAAATATTTTGAACCAATAAATAGTGACTAGAAATGAGTTTAAATGGTTCATTTATCTCGCCTGCTTCTTTGGATTTATTTCTTCCTCCAACGTGTTCCTTGGTGTTTAGACCTTTCAAGGCCTTCCTCCACAATCTTGACAATGAGGAGCTGGGATGTCTTTCTTCCATCAGCCTGACCAAATATTAGAAAGTTTTCGCATTACTACGGAGCCGCTCTCTACAACGCACCAATTCTTTAAAAATGCAAGCCAAATCACAATGGAGAGCCGAGGGGCTTTTGTCAAAAGTTGGTGGACCGAGACAGCAAATCATCCGAAGTTTCGCACCGAACGAACAATTGCAAATATGTTGCTGTAGAGAGCCAAGAGACTACTGCTGCTGTCCCGGTCCTCCAACTTCCTACTAAAGCCTCTCAGCTCTCCATCATCATGACCATTGTCCATTGTGTCTTGCTTGCATTTCAAAAGAATTGGTGCGTTGTAGAGACCTGCTCCGAAGTAAATGCGAAAAATCTCTATATACTAGTACTCTCCCATGTAGTAGATCTATGATTACACCAAGTTAGCAACCCTCATAACTGACAGTTCATTTAAAAACGTTCAATGTCATACCATGAAACCGTCCCCGAATCAGAAAAAAAGATGCCCTTGAATTTAAATTGATGACATTTTTTCGCGACATGTGAATGCATGACGTTCCATGAAAGTGAAACTTGAAAAGCGAAAAAATGAAAGAGTATAGTTGCGGAATTCGATTTCATTCCAAAGCCCCACATTCAACCCCCCCCCCTCCCCACCTTTCTGACTTTCAGTCAGTTTCCTATCTGCCCATAACCATATTTTCCTATGGAACGCTGATATGGGTTGTGTAAACATCTGAAATGAAAATAGGTGATACTCTAAAATAACGGTGATGGTGTGAGCTGCAGGGAGGGACAGAATTTAAAGAGAGAGAAAAAAAATTAGGGAAGGAATATAATTTACTCTTTTCATCATCAGTCCATGGAAATGCAATTGAGACTTTGAGTCATATCACTGCTAGAATAGACAATCGCAGCGCGACATTGCTCTTGTTTGCCAAATTTATGTCATGAAAATGAATATCTTTTCTGTTCTCCCTGACCATGCTAACCTTTATCAGTTTTTAATGTTCTTTTCATGCAGGCTTCATAAGCGATATTCTGCTAAATGTGGTAATGCGAATATAATTTACTTAAAATCACATTTCCATGATCTGCCCCGCCCCTCTAAGTTGAGGTAGAAAACCTGATCATATTTTGTGGCTGAAAATGGTTAGAATGAAAACAAGATTGATGGTTAGGGTTGCGGTGCGGAGTAGAACTGCTAGAAATGATAAAATGAATATTTTCTTTATGTTTAGGGTGTTCAAATCCGAGTACATGTATAAACCATGTTTTCCTCCTGAGGACATGCAAATAAACAACGTCTTTAGACTTTATTTGACCTGTGATATTCGTTTCTCAATCTCCTTCTCGCATTACAATATTTATTGTTCCTCTGCGGCCTGTCTCGATTCACATTCTGTTTCGGAAAATAAGCAAACTGATTTCGATTTCTATTTTCTATTTTCCGTTTTTTTTTTTAACCGGAAAGGTATTCCATCAATGTAGTTCAAGGGCTTCCTGACACGACATCAGGGGAGGGGTTGTGAGAAGAAAAATCTGAATAGAGATAAATATTTCGTACTCAAGTCAGAGGGTTTTATAAAGTATATTATTTAAGAAATTAAATTTCATAGTGGAATTGTTGAAAATTATTGGTGTTGGAAGGTGATGGTCCCAGAAAGGAACTTTTCTGATAATGTTTTGTAGATTGTTTTGTGTAAGATAACTCACATGGCCTCCGAATGCATGGAATGATCGACTGACATCATGAACTTCAGAGATATATAGGGCCTACTCAATAAACCAAGGAAGTTTAAAGGACAAGTCCACCCCAACAAAAACTTGATTTGAATAAAAAGAGAAAAATCCAACAAGCATAACACTGATAATTTCATCAAAATCGGATGTAGAATAAGAAAGTTATGACATTTTAAACTTTCGCTTAATTTCACAAAACAGTTATATGCACATCCTGGTGGTTATGCAAATCAGTCTCATTTTGTGAAAAATAAGCAAAACTTAAAAATGTCATAACATTCTTATTTTACATCCGACTTTGATGACATTTTCAGCGTTATGCTAGTTTGATTTTCTGTATTTATTCAAATCAATAGTTTTTCGGGGTGGACTTGACCTTTAAATCTCCTTGGATAAACAAAGTTGTCTTACAGCATGGACCGATGGAGATGTTAGTTCTCCATCATGTACATGGTTTTAGTAATTTTTTTAAAATAACTTCTTTCGATAGTTATACCAAACGTGTACAGAATTTGAAACAGATTGATGATCAGTCAGCGTGTGAATGTGAATGTGAAGACAAATTATCAACATTTTGTACATCAATTTGAGAACAAAAAAAGGGTTCACAAGAAGTTCACCAGAGGGCACGCCACCTTTTTAAATCTAATATTCTTTATTGAAATCATGTACTGCACATGCATGGCGTGTCCATTTTGTTAACCACTTTCCTTCCTAAATTCGCGCCATTTCGCGAGAACCAGACGATGCATATAGCTTGAGTGAAAAGGCGGTTAAAATATGACGTTAATTTTCCAGTATTTGGCCGGTTGAATCACGTTTGTGAAGATCGTTAAAAGGATTATGTCAGTCTCTAATCTCATTGTACGTTGGCGGCGCCCTTTCATGAATGGTCGGAAGGAGCGTGGCAAGAGGAAATATCTTGTTAATCAATCCAATACTCTCAAGAGAGTAGGTAATTGCGAGGTCAACTAAGGTGAATTGATGCACCTTTATTAAAGGCTCAGTGTGTCCAGGGACGCCCTCTCACATCCCTGGTATGTCGAAACACTCTCAAGAAAGTGTGAGTGCTTGTAAGAAAGCAACAAGAGGAGCAAATTCTGACGTTCCTCTCCGAGGGACCTGGAAATGAGGGCAAATGAGTTACCTAAGTACACCAGCCGTCCGAATGTCAATTGCTCCTGCGGCGACATCAATGCTACCGACTGAGTTACCACACCCTCACTCTTTGACTACTATACAAGAGTCACTCTTGACTAGAGCAGAAGAGTCACTCTTTAAATATTCATTGTCATGAAGATACTGACTCTTTCGTGTACCCAAAGAGCCAAAAAATAACTAGGCCTAACACTGTCGATGACTGGTGTTGGTAATATGATAATTGGTCAGTGCGTTCTGTTATATTTCCGTATCTCCTTCTTGGTGGCGTCCTGTCTGATGACTGTTTCTCATCAGGTCGGCCAGGACGTCTCCTATCTCCAAACATTGTCTTCCCAACCCCTCCATGCCAGTCCGGAATCTTCCTTTTTCTTTCTTAAACCTGACAAGTGTCAAGTTCTACAGCTGTACAAAAGTCAACGTAAACATGTCCAAGATTTGTCTTTCTTGTGCAAAAACGCAGCGGGTTGCGGCATTTGGTATCTGTTGAGACTGCGTGAGTCCAGGCCATGTGTATTTTTGGTAGTTTGAATCCTATGGTGTGGATTTCATTCTAATAGGGGTTCGATGGCCTATGGAATACTTCCACAAGCTATAATTTTAGAAAACAAATTTTTCTATATATTGATGTGAAAATGGCAGTAAAAAGGGTGTATTTTTTTAATCTTTGTAGAGTTGGCTATAAAACAAGCTCTTGATTTAATCACATCGAGCTTCCATAATTATAACAACTCTACATTTATTCACTGAGCAATTAACCAATACTATTCGTGCTTTCTTGGCAGTCAGGTAAAAACCTCGGTATAATATTACATGACTGTATAATGATAGGAGGTATTAATTATAAGAAGGAAAATTGTATCATGTGTTATGCATTTAAACTGGTTTGCGAAATCAAACGAAATCTGATTTTTATGAACTAGATTTTCAGAGTTATGCCTACATGTTTGTTTGGTATCTCCCCCCCCCTCTCTTTCTCATGGGTAGACAATTCCGTTATAGCCTTCATAACGTACAACTCGTCGGCATATATCATAATCAAATCTAGCAATTTGCGCTCCCCGTCTGGGGACGTATCTAGACCCTCGCTTCACATCCGGGACACAAACGTAATGAGAAACCAAACATGAAATATAATTTTATGCGGCAAAACTTCAAAGCGAAATTTTGTTCCAGCTCATGTCTCAGTTTTATTCCAAGCGTTAGTATTGTCCAGAAACATGTTGCCATCCCAAAGGGGCTATTTTGCGATTGCTATCGATCTGTAAGAATAATATTCCGAAAATGGAGAATTAATACTCCTCCCTTGGGTGTATTTTCCCCGAGTATTGTGCGCTCTATGACATCACAAATTGCACGCAGACTATTGACATTTGGTTGAAGTTATGAATTCTTGAACTGTGCCACTGCCTCTTACTTCTCTGGTGTATAGTTACACTGCATTTTTTTTTCTTACTTCACGATAATTTCGATGGAGGAATATGTTTTTGTCTCATTAGATTTCTTTTGTTTACAGAATGTTTCTGCCATTTGCGATATCGATCACTCTTCGCCGTCTCGATCGGGATAATCTTGTCAGACACGATGATTTATTAATGAGCCAATTTGGAAGTTTTCTTAGCATTTAAGATATTGGGAAGTGCAGTACGATATTTTTATCGGGGAAAGTGTTGGTAAGAATTCACGAGGGTGTTGTTTTCTTCCTTTTAAAGTGTCATCTTATCTCAAAATCGATGTATTGAGTATAATATTATTGCTCATCTGCCAATTCTCTATAGATACATGTATACCATCATCACTACATTATAACTGACAAGTTTGATGATGGAAGAGTTACCTGCATCTATTCATAAATTCAGAGCTTTTAATGCTCCGGCAGTTCTTTTATTGCCTCCAAGGGCATGGTGGCTCAGTGGTAGAGCGCCCGCTTCATGAACGGGAGGTCGTGGGTTCGACCCTCGACCGAGTCGTATACCAAAGACTTATGAAATTGGAACCTTCTGCCTTCTTGCTAGGCGCTCAGCATTCATTTGCAACTACCATACAGGGACCTTCCCGTTTCAGTAACTCATTAAGATTGGAGAAGAGTAATAGCAACATATTATGTTATGCAGGGCCCACTAGTAGAGCAGTTTCCTAACTGACATGACTGAAGTGGCTACCCTGTGTAAATAAAACATTATTATCATTTTTTTTTTATTTATACTCTCACATTTTTTAACGCTTCTCACTCGTTGCGAGTTAACCCGCCAGAGTTCCTGGGGCGTTCTCCTTAAAACACGATTTATTGTCTATCAACTCTATCTATACACTGTTTGACGCAAGTCGTGGTGCTATGTCAGTGCAATCATAAAATGACCCTCTCAGAGGGATAACACATTGGCATAAATAAACAGCATCAAACCAGTATCACCCAAAATACACTAAAGAGGTTTACAAATCAATTTCACGAGGATAGAACTGGTCTTTGATTCATGGCAACGTGCATCTTGTACCATTTAAAATATGTTTTATATCTTTTATCTATTTTTTTCTTCTTATTTAGCACAAAATTAAAAAGGAAATAGTAAACAAACTTTAGAACAATTATGGTTGGATAAAAAAAAATGATGCCAAAAATGTTAATGATTTTGATAAACTTATCCTTGAATTCTTCTAAAATTGACTCTCAGTCATCAGACATACTAGAAAGATATGATTCATTGGTAAGTCCATGGAGCTATTACAGTGTTTTATAGCTCCATGGTAAGTCTATTTGGTTGAAACATTCCAATCGTTCCTAGAGTCATGCATAACGTATACAAGCAGTTTTGTGAAACAACCCCCAACCCTTTGGAGTGACTATTGACAATCCGTGAACAGGTGACTGCGAACCGAAACAATTGATCATCTTCAATTATATCTTGGTGTATGGAACGATCCCCCTGGAACAACAACACATCCGACCTTATGGGGAAAACCCCGGGGATTTCATTGGAATTTTGATATGAAATATGACATGATGAGAAGACTGTTAGAAGGCAGAGGGCGCAGGGAGAAAAATAAGGAGAAGGGTGGGGGTACATATTGATAAATGAATAGAAGAGATGGAAGGGATAGATAAAAAGATAGATAGATGGATGGATGGATGGATGGATGGATGGATGGATAGATAGATAGATAGATAGAGATAGATAGATAGATAGATAGATGGATGGATGGATGGATGGATGGATGGATGGATGGATAGATAGATAGATAGATAGATAAATAGATAGAGATGGATGGATGGATAGATGGGTGGATAGATAGATAGATAGATAGAGATAGATAGAGATAGATAGATAGATAGAGATAGATAAATAGATGGATAGATAGATAGAGATAGATAGATAGATATAGATAGATAGATAGATAGATAGATAGGTAGATAAATAGATAGATATATAGATAGATAGATATATAGATAGATAGATCGATCGATAGATAAATAGATAGATAGATAAATAAATATAGATAGATAGATACATACATACATACATACACACATACATACACACATACATACGTACATACATACATACATACACCCTTACATACATACATACATACATACATACATACATACATACATACATACATACATACATACATACATACATACATACATACATACATATATAGATAGATAGATAGATAGATAGATAGATATAGACAGACAGATAGATATAGACAGACAGATAGATAGATAGATAGATAGATAGATAGATAGATAGATAGATATAGACAGACAGATAGATATAGACAGATAGATAGATAGATAGATAGCAGAGGCAAAGGCAGAGATGGAGTAGTCTGCAGTCACAAACCCTTGCTTTTTGCAATTCACATAGTCTGAAGCAGACTAGAGATGGAGTAACAGTGGAGTTGATCTGTGAAAGAAATGAAATATATAGCTTTGGAATAGTTGAAGTTCAAAAGTTCACAAAAGCGCCGTGATTCATACGAATTTGAAGTTTATTGGTTATTTTGTACATATACCAGGCCTAGTGCTCATATCAGTATCCTCCATCGTGTGAAGTCTACAGGGGGGGGGGTCGTAGATATAAATATACATTACGATTAATCGTTATTTGATTCATGAATAAGGTTTTAATCACTTTGGCATGTACCCCTTATTACTTCCGAAGAAACATTTCGAGTTCGAGGTTCTTATCATTTAGACTCCATTTTCCCCACATTGGTGCCAATGTGGTTCTGTCCATTCATATTTCATTACATTTCAGTCACCTTATAAGGTGTTTTTAAAATTAAACGAAATTGTACCTTATTTTCAGAAAGTGTTTCAGTCACGATGGTAACGGATTGATAATTATGAAAATAGAGGTTTTATCACTGTTTTACTATTGCAACAATCATACCGCAATTAACCTGTGCAGCTCATGAAACTTTACCACGAAAGTTCCTGAAAAAAAATGTTCGCTCTGCTTTTGGACATGGTGAAAGCATGGACCTATTACTCCGTAATAGATCCATGGTTAAAGGTAACTAGACATCTAAGACCACCCCCTCTCCCTATTGAAAATAACTGCGGAAAACAAAGGAGTGCATTTGATATTCTAATGGCTCCCTACCCCCACCCCCCCCCCTTCTCGGTATCAGGAAACCACATGTACACGTGTTTCTCCGTTTCAACTCTCCCTGAAGATGTAACAAAATGTATCATTTTCTTCACCTTATTTAACCCATGATTGAAGCCACACGTTACAAAACATCTGAAATTTCACAGATGCTTTCATCATGAAAAATATTATTCATGTTGAGAAGCAGAATGACACTATCTCACATTACTTTACCAGAATTATGTACTCATTCGGTACCTTCTTTGATTTCAGTTCAAACTAAAATAGAGATATTGAATTCATGCTAAGTATTCCAAGATAAAATTGTCATCATTCGATCTGTTTATATTTGCTTGTTTTCGTGTGAAGTTTAATTTGGCATTGAATTATCATGCACAAACTACCAAAAAGTAAGACCATAAATACATAATGAAACTTGATGATTATCTGTTAGTGAAATCAGTAACGTCTGCTTAAGTTTTGTGTAACTTGATTGGATAAATGAATTAATGAAAGCAGAAAATATTGAACTAATGCATTTTAAAGTCCTTCCACCTTGTCGCCAAAAGAAAGTACATGGTAAACGCTTACTATGAGATAAACAGGATAAAACCCAGAAGAGCCAATGGCGGCAACCTCTACGATTCAATTATTCAAAAATTACATTCAGATGTTTTTTCTTCAAGCGTTGCGCTTGTCCCTTCTCATTTATTGATCTCGTTCAGACAAGACACACAGTCATCCAATGTCAAGATGGAACACAAGTGTGAATCGGAGCTTGTTTGTTTCCTGCTGGTCCAAGAACCGTAGTCGCCGATATCATGACGAATTCGACAATTTGCTCGAGTTCTGCTGGTAGTTGCAATGTTTGCGTTCGCGAGTTCCATATCTACTTTATTTGATTTGTATGACAACAGGGGTAATACGGTGCGTAAACGTTTGATTGAATTACCCCATGATGGCTTCATTTCCTGAGGGGGACTCCAGGGGGAGGGTCCCGGGAGGGTGGCCTGTCGTATCCAATTCTTTTGGCGGGAAGCGCAAGTGACGGAGAATGTTCCCATTGGGTTAGACAGACTGCTACATGAATCATACCCGATACTCGAGGGTTAGCACATGGTACCACGGATTGGTTGGTCTTGTTGGGATTCGTAACCATCCGCAAAATTCACACAGGGACACGAGAGCACTGTTTAATTATTCATTTCGCAGATTTGATCTCTAAATACGTTGCTTGAGACTATTTCAGTTGCTTAGGCTCAAAGGAGCCCTACCAGCATTGTCACGAACACCACCATTAATCATCAGCAGCATCATTATCAGCTTCATCACCATAATCGTCATCATTATCACCACCATCATCATCATCGTCATCATCACCATCATCTTCATTACCATCATCTTCATCATAATCATTATCATCATCATTACCATCATCACCATCATCATCATCATCATCATCATCACCATTATCTTCATTACCACCATCTTCTTCATCATAATCATCGTCATCATCATCATCATCATCACCACCATCATCATCATCATCACCATCATCATCATATTAATTCTTATCAAAACTGTATCTTTATTGATATTCTTGCTACTATTGGCGTCAGAGAAGAATATATATTACTATCGTGCACTTAGATGTTGTATACCTAGAGCATGGTTTATGTTCCACTGCAAGCTTTTTGTTGCATAATGCTGTTTGAAACGTTCGCACGTAGACTTTAGGAACGGCTGTGACATGAACTTTTAGAATATGAGTTAAAAGTTTGAAAATAAATTATTTATATTAGGCATGTTATGTAAAAATATACCTTTTCCCTGAAAATAATTGCAAAATACGAATCAAAGTCTACATGATTCAATCTAATTTTCTGTGATCGAGACACCGCATCTCTGCCTTGCCATTTCGAGGTCCTTTGTAAGATTATGCGGAACTTTACAAACAGCTGCGTAGAATAGCCACCACGAAAACAACTAATTATACTATTTCGATTCATGTTCTTGACCAAATAGCGAATGACCATCACCGGCATCCATCCGAATGAGATGGACCCTCTTTCCTTGACACCAAAAAAGGCCTCGGGGTCGAGACATACAGTTGTGCATCCCTGTTGAAAGATGGCCAGGGACCCGTTGCAAAAAAAGAGTTGTATGTAAACGTCATTTAGAAAATCGGACGCAAGTTCCGAATGGACACCTCTGATTGGTTAAGAATAAATGTGCATTTGATTGGAGGATTTACGATTGATCGTAACGCTTTGCTGAAACAGTGTCCGGGACTACCTTGCTTTGAACGTTGTCCGTTACCTTCGAGCTTCGAAACTATTTCGGCAGACACTTCGTTATCAGATGAAGACGGCTCGAGACGATGTCTACCCAACTCCACGGGGAAATTGGATCGAATCAAGTCGTGAAATTTCCTGATATTAGATCATTCTTTATTTGCAGGAAGGGTAAACTCAAACTGATGTGAATTGTAAGCTTCATTATGAAGAAAGGTCAAGAATGGGACTTTTCTGTAAATTTATCATATTCTCTCATTTACACGCTTGTCAGTGTAATAAGTATTACTTGTTTGTTGTTTGTTTTATTTCCGAAATAATTTTTAAAAATACAATAATATATATACAATAACTTACAAAACAAGAATAACAGCATAACAGCTCTGTTCTTCCATGGGGTCCAACATACATGGCACTTGTGTTATAATCGCTTGAAAGTCCCAGACTAGCGAAGCGAGCGAGCAAAACATTTGACCTTTTTAAAATGAAAGTCTAAGTTTGAGTTATATTCGAAATGATTCATAAATAAAATCGCATATTAACTCTCTTCTTTTCCCTATCTTTTCTGTTTTCCTCTCTTTTCCTTCATTTTCTCTATCATGGAACTATTAATATGGGGGCATAGCCCCTCAGACCCATACCATCTGTACGCGAGTGTCTCACTTCGAACGAATTGTAGAAGTGTAGGATAATGGATAGAACCTGCACCTTTAACGATGTTAAACCGTTGTCATGGTCATCTCGCTCCGTATCATTCGACGTTGATTATGTTGAATATTTTTAAAGTCATGTCCACTCTAGCGAAAATTTGAACATAAAGATATATTGTAATAGGTATTTAAATTTTTGCAAAATAAGGAAGTTTTAATATTTCAAACTTGCTTAATTCACAACCATAATGAGACAGTCGATGTTGTAGTTGTTGTTGTTTTTTTCAACTATTTTTTTAATTACCAGTTTGAACATGGTGATCCTTTTCTTTTCAACAGTCAAGACAGGGTCGTGCCAATGTTGCTGCTTCCGTCTTCGTAACTCGCCATTTCAGCGCATGCGTACAAGATAGCAGGATGTCGAGTGAATGAAAAGAAAATATCACGCTCAATTGAAATCGGAAGATACCTCGGCTCCTGTTTATCCTTCATTATAAAAATGGAAATGCACATTTTACGGATAAGACAAACCACTGACCTACTACGGATAGACTGAGAGACGCGGGACGGGTGGTCAAACATTTTGTGACGTCATCATTGCCGCTATCGTCTGGTCGGAATGCTCGCTGGTTTTAGACGGCGCCACGTGTGCAGCACTGTGAGAATGCATGGCGAGGCTCCACGGGCCGCCATCCGGGAAGATCGCTTCTTGAATTCCGCTGTCACTGGCTCGTAGATGATTGACATTTTCATATCTAGTTGACGCCGAGGGATTAAATTAATAGTGTCTGATAAAAATAAAGCAGGTCGGGTGAGGAAGAGAAAGGTGGAAGAGGTATGAAAAATTCATATCAATTTGTCGTGTACAAAAAACGCTCCTTTTATAAGGCATAGAAATGGGACGTTTAACGCACAGTCACTAATACGCGCCGCTGTCTACGTGTATAGTGGCGGGCTGCTACATTGCGGTGCAGGGGTGTTCAACTTACATATCGTGAGCGCACTCAGCTGCGTGTTTTCACTTCTTCTCCTTTCTCTCCTTTTCTTGTCATTTTTCCTCGCATTACTTGTTTTCATAAATTTCCCTCTCACTTTCCTTGTTTTCTCACTCCCTTCAGTTTTGTAACTCTTCTTGATCACTTGCATTCATTGGCACACCCCCGGTCAAAAATGGTACGGTTCTATCCAACATACACTCAAGTCGTCGCTGTACGAATAGTGAAATTCTTCACGCGCTGCGTTGCCTAGCTATGCGTGTGTACTGTGTACACACAATGCCATCGGCTGAACCCGCCAAACTATAGTGACCAAAATTGCAAAAGCTTTTGCAAATGTGAAAAGTGACAGAGGTTTTTTTTATCCAATCAAAATCATTCTTAGGTATTCGCAATCTACAGCATTTTCTGCAAAATGTCTTTTTTTGATAGGGTCTATTGTGACGTATATATTTTTTTACAACAATGTGAAGTCGCACCAAACGTTTCGTTTCCCGCACTTGCCCATTGGCTCATGTACAAATGGATTTCCAAAATCATCAAGAAAGGTTCCAAAAACCTCAAAAGTGACAGAACTTAATTTGACTAAAATTGAATGAAAATCATATCATGTTCAAGGTGGGAATCTGCTCTATTCTATTCTGTTTTGATAGATCACCTTGTTGACGCGTTTGGGAGATATCTTAGCAAATCCCTCAAAAAACTGCGTATTTTCTATTATTCTCCATAGGGAAATAATTTAACACGCTACGCACTGCAAAAAAGGAGCGCAAACAAATTGATATGGGGTTAATATTGGGGAGACTTTGGTTATAGGGGTTGGCTATATACATGCTTAAAGCTGTAGGACTATATGAATTGGGAGTTAGGGACATTTGGAAAGAGATAGATGGAGAGAGACTGGGAATGGGGTGTTGAAAGGGGGAGGGGCGGATTGCAAAATGCAAGAGGAGAGAGAGGGGAGTGGGGAGAAAGAGAGAATGCAGGATTGATAGATCGAACCACGGATGATAGAAACAAGAGAATAAAAAAGAAAAGATGTTGGAAAAAAGAACACAGGACGATGGCGATGGTGCTCAACTTACTTAATGATAATCCATTTTACTTGTTTACTTGCTATAATTATTCGTTTTAAATGACTCAGAGTCATTCCTTACTTCGAGAAGTAAAACCGCAGATAAATTCGTTGTCACGTACGAAAAAATACCAATTTATTTACCAAAAGTGCAGTAATGTGGCATTGAAAAGAGGAAATGCGATTGGTGTTGCTAAGGAACGAAGTGGCATTAAATCAGAAAGGTGTGGGTTGTATCGAAAACGGAGTCTGGATTGTGGTCAGTTATTACTCAATTTCAGACAAGTGTAATTTCCCTATAATTCTGAAACATATTAACTTTTTTTACTTAATGACTTAACGAATTGGGAAGTCTTGATTAATGTGCCTGAGTGCTAAGCATCTTCTGACTTAAAGTGATCCCTAATCCGCAATGTGGCAATCTTATGAACGATTCCAGGGTCAGATAACAGCGAATAATTGTCTGGGTTTTGACGTTTGTCGAGGAGTTCTATAAAACGGCGGAAACCATAGGCGTCGCCTAGTGATCTGGATACCCCTGCCATCGAGACCCAGATTTCGATGTGCAATGTGCATGTGTGCTTTCTCGGACAATTAATGATGATTCGAATGGAATCCAATCATCCGAACTTTGTCAAACAAAAAATTACAAAAATTAAGATTTTGTTTCAAACTTCAAAATATGAGAGTCTCCAGTCAACTATGAAATCTGCAAAGCGTCATTGCCTAAACGAAGATGCCCCCTTTTCTTCCGCAAATCGTACACCATCTGAAAGGGAAAATATCAATAATGTGATAATTTGGGACGGGATGAGAAGTCCATTGATGCGGTGGACCGGGACACACTTTACGTAATTTATAACATCAGTTGACGAGGGTGGGCATGGTGGGGGGGGGGCAAAGAAATGGCATTGTGTGCTTTGCATTACCCACCGCCTACTTTATCCCCTTCGATGCATCCCTCTGCGATTCGACATTATAATCAATGATATCATATATATATCATGTGTATCACGTATACTGTAGGAGGCGATCTTTTTTATTGGGTACACTACAACACAAAATCAAACAGGAAAATCATTTATTGATCACCCCGACGGCCGCCAAGAAAAATAAACAGAATTGATTAAGGCAAAACTCGTTTGGCGTATTTCCTACGCTGCCGTCCCTACCCATCCCATATGAAATTCGATTAAGGGGTTCTTGACCCCGTGTGCCGCCCCCATTTTCAAATTGTCAGCGATGATCTTGTAGTATGGATGATGAGTCACCCACTGATAGTTGTCAAACATGGTTATCATGGAGATGAGACAACGGCCATGCTTGGATGATACGTCTCCACCGCTACTTCCACAACTTCTCCTTTTCTGGATAATGTCCGCCATTTCTTGTCTTTTTTCTCCACTCTTTCTCCTCTTCAAAGCAAGTCAAGAGTTCAGTCATTTTGGCAGGTCCGTGAACTTTTATTTATTCAGTCCCTCTTGAGTTTGGACAACACGACATCAAAGAGTGAACATTTTGCTTTTTTTGTGTGTCATATTTACATCCGGAATGATATATTTTTACTTTCTTATGAATACTATGTGGATGCTTCTGAACGCAGTCTTAGGACTCTGTATTTAATTTTAGCTCCAAATTCTGTATCCTCTTTATATTATGTTGGCCGGATCATGTGAGAATCTAAAGTTGGTCGTTAGGTCCCTGAACTTCAGGGACCCGTAACACAAAACTGAGCAATGATCGTAGAACATCTTTTCTACAATTGATTCCACTGACTTCAAAGTACAATCAATCGTTAAAAAATCAAGCGTACGATTATTCGCTAGTCTTGTGTTACGGGACTCTGATCTCATCCCGAGTTGCATTTACCCCGCTAATTTCTAAAACCTAAAATAATCATAAAGACCGAATCCACCTCGGGAACGAGATTGTCTTAAAAGTTAAGAGAAAAATTAAGAAAGGTTCGATAAAATTTGTTAATGAAAAATGAAGAGTATCGTTGGTTATGTCATTATTAAAGCCTGTAATATATTTTTGTTCTAATTCGGCAGTGTGAGTCACTTTCAACCAATCTGCCAATGAAAAAAAATATTGAAAGCTTGCATATACAAATTTTTATTTTAAAATTCAACAATATAAACATGATTTTACTCCCAACGTTGCTTGCAAAATTAGCATTATTTTAACTTGAGCTTGAATTTTAAGTTTTATTCAAAATTTTAGATAGTTGATTCAAATTTTCATGGAAATCCAACTTCATTATAACATGAATATAATCAAACTTTATGGTTGGACCTATACTTCGTCTTTTTTCGCCCGGTTTTAAAAGTCCAATCGAGTTGATGTTGATGACTGATTTGGAATTCAAATTTTGATCTCGCTATTAATTCAAAACTCGATTTGGATATACATAAGATAATCATTGGCAGCCGATAATTTCACATGTAGACATATATCAGATCATCGTCAATTTATGCGCGGATGGGCAGTACCCTTGGCGCCAATTTCTTTATAGTGCATTCACCCGAAAGACGAATGTCCACGTGACCTTTATGAATATTCCGAAGGATCATGGACCCAGGTCCATGGAAGGATTGACCAAACTAGTTTTACCAGTTCAGCAAAATATTTTTTGTAGTATGCTTTGATTTATTCCTTTATTCCCGAGAATGGAGCTGCAGCCTTGCTATCTCTGACTTCATAGAATGCAAGATTGTACGGGGTCGTCCACAAGTATATGTGAAAGAATAAAGTTGATTATTTTTAAAGACTGGGGGAATTGCTCCCTGATGTGAAATTAGGGACACAGCGAATGAAAGCAATGACCTTTTTATCTGAAATAGAACGAAGACGGCCTGGATGAATGTCTTCTCCTTGAATTACATTGTAATGAAATAGGTATTTTGCCTTGTAACTGATCACTACTCCTTATAATATATATTTGACTACTGCCTCTTTTTCGAGATGATATCCCTGAAATAACATCGTTGCAAATACCTGCTACATTTATGAATACAAACTTTACGATTGAGTACGATATTGAGGTTCTATTCTCATAGTACACAAGCAAACACTAGGAATTGATACTTCCTGAATAACGACTAAATTAACAAATTGTTTTATCTAAGCATCAATAGTTTGTGTGATTACATCATGGAGCTGCTAGCTCCATTATTGCACGAAGAACGCTAACTGATGTTTATTAATCAGTGCAATTATTTAGGCCTATTCTCCCTTTTTTGTTTGATGTTAACATTTGGAAGAGTAAACCGACACTTTCTTGTACTATCTAATAGTATAAATATTTGGTATATGATGTTAATGCGTTATTTCTTATTTGTGCAATGCACTTCCCCTTTCGTATTGAAGCGAAGGAATACGAATTGGAATTGTGATAAATGCTTATAGAGAGTGCACTTTTCTACCATATCAATATATAATACCCCTTTCATAAACCCCATTAAAATGAATTAGGCGGCTAATAGCAGCATAATTTGGTCGTAAAATTGGAGGAGGACAAGAGTTATCCGCATTACTCTGATGCTGCTATTATCCGCATAATAGCAGCATCGGGACAAGATTTTGAGTTTATGAACGCATTTCCAAATAATGCGGATAATTGCCATGGTGCGGTCACAAGATCACCCTTTTCCAACACAACCGCATCGGAGGGGGCGTGTCCAGTTGTCATGGCGATTATCCGCCTTTTTCAGGACGGGCGCTCGTAAAAATAATGCGGCTTATTTTCGGAGTTTATGAACGCAATTTTTATTGAATTATACGCATTACTCTTAGGCGGCTAATTGGAGGATAGGTTTATGAAAAGGGTATAACATGAATATGCTCTCAGCCAAGAATACTTTTCGATACGGTTATTCATGTAATATTCATATTTATATATTTTCCTTATTCCTTTTTTTTTATTTCTCATTACAGGCTTCATGTATGTAGAGAACAACAATCGAATCAAATTCAACAGAACGTCCTTCAAGTCGAAAGCTACTGTCAGCCGACCTTCAAACATTACTTCGCTCGGTGTGCTGCCCCCAACGGTGAATACAGGCTATGTAGCAGATACACGTAAGATGTTATAAATTCTTTTATTCGGTCTTCGATATCGAAGTTGCAGCACTACGCTGACCTTTTAATTACCAAATCAACTTTTATCTCCATTTGGAGTGCGCGTTATGGAGCTCTGACTGTGTAGAAATATAAGCATGTGTAATAATGGATCAATATATCACATATAAATACCATTTCTTGACGCCAACGAGGTCACACGAACAAAGTGCCGCTGAAGCCCTAAATACTAAGCGAAGCATCATTGCCTCAATAGCCATTGTCACGTGATGTACATTCTTTTAGATTCAGCTGGCGACATTCTTTTCGTCATTTAGGCTACTGCAGTGGTGGTCGCGCAGGCCTTGGGATAAATGCACTTAAATGGTCGGGAACAAATACTTTCAAATAATACGAAAATGCATGTCATATAACATGAAATATCATTGTGACCGCATTGTGGTCATCAGAGTAAATGGAGTGGTTACCCTAGGGCTACCCTACTGTGCAATGATATCCCCAACATAACCTATGCGCAAATTTGATAGGCTCTGTATGGGAGTGACGTTTCAAAAAAGACGCTATCGTTTGTCCGATTTCATTTAAACCAGGGCCCTGTCTTACAAAGAGTTGAGATTGATCCGATCAATCGCAACTATGGACGGCCAGCAACGTCAACATCTATTATTTGTTTGTTCAAAATATTTTCTAGCTGTGATGTATATTCATGCATTAGTTGCTTTCACTGTGCTTCTCTTTGTGTACAAAGTACATTGTGCAAATTTCCTGTAGAAAAATTAATGAGGCTGATGGCTTTCCATAGAGTTACAATTGATTGGATCAATCGTAACTCTTTGTAAGACGGTCCCAGGAATCTGTCGCTGCCATTTTTTTTCAAAGCAATTTTCCAGTTGGAGTGGTTTTCCCCTCTAAGTTGTACATAGATTTGAACCGCGTATTGATTTTGACAATCTAGCTGTATAAAATTGCTATCAAGTCATCAAGATGTGTGGACGAGATTAGTCAGATATCATGTTCATGTTCACATTGTCATGATTGTAGGCCAATTTTCGATATGCTTTTCCAAAATTTTAGTATCATTTCCAATTGTTATTATTTTACAATAATCAGTTTTCATACATTATTTCGGGCATGTGATTAGGATTGATGCATTTTTACCTGGTGACTTTCTAATTCAGTGATTCTCGTACACTTTGTACAGTGATTACCTAATTCAAGTTCATGAAGTAGTCAACAGATTGAGTGGATGAATAACAATTAGCTGTTCTGTAAAAACGCTGTTTGAATGTTGCTTTTAAGTCCACCACTCTAAAAACTACTGTTAAAGTTGTTTAGTGTTTTTAGGAATTTGTTGAAAAAGTTTAAACAAATTATTTCAAAAAGTTTTTAACACATTGCTTGTTGATTGCTTACAAGCATTCATGCTTTCTACACTGTGAAAAAATTGGGCAATATTTTACCCAATATTTTGCCCAACGTTGGGCCGATAGTCAACCCTACCAACTACTGGGCAATATTTTACCCAACGTTGTTGGGGCATTAATGTGCCCAACTGTTGGGTAATATTTTGAACTACATTTTGGGGGACATTAATTTGCCCAACTTTTTAATAAAGTTATTAACCCAACATCTGGGCAAGGCCTTTAATAATCACCAAGAAAAATGGCATAATTTTACTAAGTTGTTGAGTTATTATGATCCCTCCCTGCAATCAATAATACTATTTGTTGGGCATTTTTCATTTGCTTTACACAACAAATGGTCAATACTTGACTGGGGTTTTGATGTCGATCCGGAGACCTTATCCGAAAGTGCTTTGCATGCACAATAACGCTGCATACAAGTGCAAGTGCATATCTCAAGTGAGTGAAGCAAAAACAAAACAGCGTCAGATATATGTCATGTATGTAGGCCTATTCTGACAATTCCTTACAAATTATGCTTAACGTAAAGTCCAAAATAAAAAAATTAAAAAACGTTTAAGCAACTCATCTATGAAAGATTCAGCGAGGCTCCCCAGCCCCCAGTCATCTAGAAGCTCCTCCATATCTTATCGACCGTGTGTAGCATGCTGCAAGCGCAACTCGTGATCGTAAAGTTTCGCAACATTTACCACTCAGCAGGGCAATTACTAGCCCAACAATTGGACATCTGTATTTTGGCAGCGGCAGAGTAAAAATTTGCCTAAGTATTGGGCACATAATGCCCAACAAAACAATAACCAACGTATATATTACCCAACAAAAAAATGACCAACGTAAATTTACTCTTTTTTTCACAGTGTAATACCCCCTTTACACCAGATGAAGTTCCCGCTACGTTCTTGAATTTCAGAAGCAAACCAACGTGGCACCAGCTCCGTTTATGCCCTCATTACACCGGAGGAAGTTCCCGCTACGTCCTTGAAATTCCGAAAGAAAATGGCATGGACGTAGCGATAACTTCCTTGTTTTCGAAAAATATGAAATTGTCCCGTGCATGCTACGTCCTTGATACGTTCATGGTGCGTTAGTGGTGTTCTTTCCGTGTCCGCTACGTCTATGCTACGTCGATGGAGCTTTTAGTACGCGATAAGAAGGTCCTTTCCGTAGTGCGTCAGTCTACTACGCACTGCTCAGACGGCGCTTCCGCTACGTGGACTTTGGACATGTTCAAAGTCCACGTAGCGGAAAATTTGTCTCCGGAGATCATGCAGACTATGCCACTTTAATAACAGTTCTCGCTACGCTCTCAGTACGCTGCATCAGTAGCGTCATGGCCATTTTCTTTGACGTTGCGAGAACTGCATGGACGTAGCGTTGGTGTAATGGGGGTATGAGCGATCAGATAAGAAAATCACCCCCATTTACCACCAAATTGCTGTTGGAGTGACAAGACTGGTGTGTTGGCTCAGTTGTTAGAGCGTCCGCCTCACAACCGGGAGGTCGGGGATTCAGACCCCGGCCGCGTCAGACCAAAAGACGTTAAAAGATGGGAGTTGCTGCCACCCTGTTTGGCGTTCAACGATTAAAGGGATAGAGCCTCGTCGATCTGGCGCTGCACAGTAGCTGCTGGGCCCACAATTTTCGGAGTATGTCTATTTCGAACAATAAAATATGGATTTTTATTTTCATTTTTTTTCATTTCATTTTCATTAAACAATATGCTGATTTTTTCTACTGTGTAATAAAATGTAGAACATGATTATTATTCCCACCATGCTCACGTTTTCGTCCCTCCCCACCCTCTCTGTCTCTCTTTTTCTTAGAACCATGTACCATATTGCCTATCGGAGGAGGTACGTCCCCCCTTCACCGCCCGCTGATCGGTTTGAATGCTGCCCTGGATGGAGGCAAGCTCATAAATACGCAAAAGGCTGCACGGAAGGTAAGCTAGTCAAATTCCGATCGACCAATTTAACGGGTCACATAGACAACACAATCCATTCTTACCACATTTTCTTTTAAATGAATGTAGACCGTGCGGAAGAAAACTCAAAGTAGAGACATGTTGAGTTCACATTGTAAAGTTTTATTCAAAATTTGCAGTCGCTCTTGGCTTACGGGCAGTTTTATGAAACAGCCTCTGGTTTCACGTAACTTCTGAAGGTTTCCGCCTGGCGAAGAAGAAGAGTGTATGTTCTTGGTGAAGTAATATATGATAATCAACATTGGCGGTAGAAACGTCGTACGCTGAACAGTAATTCAAAAAAGTTTACCCCACTCCAAACCAGTCGCCCTCCTTTCCCATCCATTTCTTGAAAGTTGAAAAGTTCAAGAGATCCACAGAACTCTTAACTTGCCTAATTCAAAGCCGGAATAAGCGTGGTACGTGAGCGCCAGAAGCACGAGAAAGTTTCATACGGTTATTTCCAAAGCTCTGTTTCGTTTCTTTATCTTCCAAAAATATTTTTTTTTTTTTTGGGGGGGGGCACAAGCGAAAAACGTCCACTGGCGTGGATTACATATTCATTACAATGGACCTACTAGTCCCATGGTACTGCAAACAACAATATTTAAATAGGAATTCCAGTAGTTGCAGTAAACACTGATTTCATGAGAAAGTCTCTGTAAAACAAGGCTTAATTGTCAGTATATCATCGAGGATCTAGATCTGGTACAGTTACATTAACTGAACTTTGTGAAATACGCTGAAAAATGTTCACACCGAAGAACCCCAACACAGACATGACAGATAAGCGCACGTGGGACAATGTATAATTATTGCTTAGGGCGTCGGGCCCGACGCCCTACCCGAATCCTGTGCTTATTTGCTGATTTCTCAGCAATTACACAATTTCTTCCAGAATCCTTTGGCACATGCGTTTTATTTATACAAACAGACACTTTGGTGGTCATTTCATTGATTCTGTACGAACTCATTTTGATATCGTTACCAAAACCAGCATTTACCTTTAAAGCAAATTTTCGGATGTTCAAGATGCTTATGGGGTGGGGCCTGGTAGCATTGAAACTCGATCTAGAATAATGAGATTTGACGGTATACTGTTGTATTATTTACTTTTCGATGTTATGGTCATATTACTTTTATCGCCTCAAAGCATTATTAGTCTGTGCTGATGCAAGCACCTGCAGGATATAGGTCAAATGAGAAAAGAAATCTCCATATTTACAACACTCAAAATGCAAACCCTCCCTTCCCATAATTACAGAATTTATTTGGAATGGAATGGTTAGCTAGGTGGATATGGTGTCACAATTTCACGAACCAGTTTTGCGTCAATACAATAGTCCCACCTGCATGTTATGAAAGGCGTAGGCCAGTAATACCCTGTTTGCAAACGCGTTTCTTCAGCTCAAATAACACTGATCTCTCAACCCCGTGATAAAAGAAAGTTTGCCGTGACAACATTGTAACTGAGAAAACTCCGCGACTGATCTCCTCAAAGCTCGACCAGATTACCAATCCCGGAGCAAGTGAAAGTGATCTGGACACGGGACATGTAGTGCAACAAGGGGAGAAGTTAGTAAACAGATATCGCGCTTCTAGCACTTAGTGGAATCATTGGATATCAGAGAAGATTCGAAGCAATCCGCCCCACTTACCTCGTCTTCAAGTTCCTCCTGTTTTCCGCTATCAAGCTCTCAAGTTCAGATGTGTCGTTTTTGTTTCGCGGAGCACTCTAAGGGGGCAAACATGAGTATCCTAAAAGCTGGTAGGATTGCCGTTTAATCCCCGAGGAATGCGTGAAAAAACATTGCTTTTGACCTTGAATAAGCCCCTATGACATGAAGAAGGACCTGAATGAGGGGTTGTGTCTTTAGGGTCCCTTTCTTCGTCATGATCCAGCAGCTCATAATCAAATTAATATTTTAAAGGGGGAAGAGGAGGAGGAGGGGGGTAAAGTTACACCCATCGTAATTTTCATTTTCCATTTGTTTTCTGGATTCAATTTCAAGCGTGTATTGATATTATTTGGACTGCATCAATGGTTGTCACTTTACCTAACAACAAAGTAAGAATTTGAACTTGACATAAACAGAAATCGACACCTCACTTTTAGGCAGGTGTTATGAAAATGTTTGATACATTCCGTATACCATTTATACAGGTTTCACGCTGCACACCCCAGCCCTTGAAGAAACTATATAGGTACACTCTAAAAAAAAAACAAAGAGCTAATTTAGCTCTTAAGAGCGTGTATAGTGACTGCACTTCGGAGTGTTGATATGTCAAGTTCAAATTTGAACGAGAAAAAAATCAGCACTCCGAAGTGCAGTCACTATACACGCTCCTAGCGGCTCCTTAAGAGCTAAATTAGCTCTTCGTTTTTTAGAGTGGATGATTCCTTTTCGTTTACATTGCTTGAAAATAATTTTAGATTATAAACTGTAGGGATCCGAGCGCGGAGGTTATTTTTACTTTTTTGAGCAGTGAGAGTAGATAATGTTTCATTTTGGATATATGAGTAAACTCTGTGACTCTCAAACTTCTAGACTCTACAATTTCAATATCAGGACTCAACGGTCTATTAGTGGCTCTATAAACACGGTGAAGCTTGCATCATGATGATCATTATGGTGTTTTTTATGATTGTGCAGAAAATATGAGAATGATATGTACATTGACTGACTGATTGATTTCGAACTTTTTATTGAGGTTGAACTATTAACCAAACCAGTGTATTCATGCGCACCAATCCGTAACACTAATGTTTTTGCACGTGTCAAACATTTCCTTTGATTTATAAGTGCAATTAGAATAATGACCTATTCATTAGAAGAAACGTTCCATGCGAATAGAGATTGTATATTGATGAATCATACCGAGATATATATTTGATAACTAATGACTCTGTGCTGTTTAATTGCCCGTTAAATTGATTGAACACTAATATTATGCATTATCTATTGTCAGCCAAATGGCTTGTAAAACATCATATTCTCATATTAGAATACAGAAGCTTGAGTGCAACATGATCAATATCAGTCATTTTCGATGTCATGGCTCTGTTGAATCGTTTCAAATTCAGATTTTTTTATTCATTTCTAACCATTTTTTATTTATTTCATATTGCCCTTGCCCAGGCACCTCAAATATATCCGAGCTTTTTTTAAAACTACATTGTGTTATGGACCTTGGTTTCTTACAAACCTTTTTTGTCCTGTGTTTATATGATCAATTTTGATAAATATGATCTATAATGTGATGTCGAACACGTTCAAGTTGGTTGAGTGCTCGAATGACCATGACATGAATTATGTCATGTGGGGCTGAGCAGCCGGAGCCCTGTATTCTCATATAAATCATTAAATTTATGTTTTTGTTTAGAATTCAAATGGTGGTGTGGATTATATATCGATTGCATTTATCTAAACAGTTGTTTAGCCTTCAGAAAAAAAATTTTTTTATATCATGAAAAATTATATTAAGAAATGCGTTCCCCTTTTTAAATATTACAAAAATGTGTGAATGCTACATGACATGAGATCATTGTAGCCGTGGTGAACTGCGTCAGTATGGAGTGACAAAATAGACCATTACAACATATCATTTTGAATCAAAGTTATCGGAACATTGGTATGCTTTGAATATTAATTAATATATCATTGGAAGGGCGTCTCAATCATTTCAAAAGAGCAGTATCTATTATGTAAAAATCGTAAAGTTTTATATCATGTTGAGACATTTTAAACTTAAGATCAAATATGTGTTTTGTTTTCAGTTTGCTTTGTTTCTTTAGCCTTCAGAAAAAATGATTTTATATCATGAAAAGTTACATTAAGAAATGCGTAACCCTTTTTAAATATTACAAAAATGTCTGAATGCTACGTGATATGACATCATTGTAGCCGTGGTGAACTGCGTCACTATGGATGCCGAGTGGTGAACGCAAATTCAAAGCGACTCTGTTAGGTCATTAAAAAAAGATTGAAGCAGTTCCTATATCTTAAATATGTATAGTTATTTTTGTCTTGTAGATTGACACCTTTTATGTTTTTTTTCTTGTTTATACATCATGTTTAATTCTTTATCTTATTGTTTCTCTATACCCTGTCGTGTTATTAATGTTTTGGGAACTGCGCTTACACAAGGCCATTTTTCATTTCATTTTTACTCTTGCTTGTAAATATATTGTTTCTCATACCTTGCTTTGTAATTATTTTTATCGAGAATGAAATAAATGCAAATTGAATTGAATTGAAATTTGCGTCGACAGAGGGCTGGGTTAACTTTAGGAAACTGAACGTATACTTAAATTCATGGTGGTGAAGAGTAGTCAGCAGTGATGCATGAGTGATGCATTGACACCATAATCATAATAATCCACTTTGTTTTTCCAGGGAGGGAGGTTTCTTCGTGAAATGTAATGTACATGTTTACAATCTGGCTAAATGATAATAAAAAAAACTCGTTTGATTGACGTAAGGTTGTGTCAATGTTGGTATTATACGATTGTCATGCATAATCTTTGTTGACGCCTGCTTGTGAAAACAAAATCACAATTATGTCATCTAAGTGCATGTTTTAGGAGAAGTCTTTAAATTTAACAAAGGCTGCGCCATTGGCTGAAATGATTGTTGGCTACCTATGGAAAACCTAAAGCTTAATTGGCGCGCGTAATGGCGCGTTACCTTTGCGACTGACAAATGATATGAGTCTTAATGCATTGAATGTTTTCCACTTTCTTTCGCACAGCAATCTGTACACAAGAATGTCAGAATGGCGGAAGATGTTTGAGGCCGAATACCTGCGCCTGTCCGGCGGGCTGGACCGGTCAATATTGTGAAATTGGTGAGTATTTCATCCTTTGTTGTACCACAAAAGGACATGACAGATTTCAGAACTTCCGGAAAGAATTACACTGAATAATGATTTTATGTAATATTGAAACCAATATGAATTACATTACTGCAATGTGGGAGGTTCTGCAGACGGGGTGCGAGGCCGAATCTGGGTCCTCTCACCCTTTCCCAAATCGTATAAAATTGCCTTAATGCTGCAGTTACATTTTTCCTTCAGTGTCCGCATGGAGAGTCGAAAAAACACACACAAGGAGCTGGTAAACGGCTATTTTCGACGGCGCCGTACGGCCATCTTAGGTGTTATGTGACTGCGCCATTAATAGCGATCCATTTGATACCCAATCGAGCACGCTATGTAATCACGGCATAAGGCATGTTTGGTTATGAACAATTTCTTTGAAAGAGGTAGCGAACTAATTCTTGTCATGTTTTCATACGCACCTATACCTGCCAAAACGGACCCGTTCCGTATCCCGACAGCTTCCAGGTATGCATGCAGGGGCATCTGTATTTCATTTACAGATTTTGATTTTACAATTATCTTACGATCATGTTACGGTACAATTTTGTTTTACCATGATCTTACGATCATCTTACGATACATCTATTACCATCGTCTTACGAGTTTACCATTTCCTTTTCACCAGATATAAATGAGTGTGAAGGCACGACGCATGGCTGTCAACAAAGATGCGAAAATAAAGAGGGAAGCTTTGCATGTAAATGCCAGACCGGGTTCACGTTAGCGGAAGACGGAAAATCTTGCACAGGTAAGTTTTTGGGACCGATTATGATCAACCTATCCGAACTCATGAGTCAGGGCTCGAACTGCAAACTTCCGAATCATTTTTTTTTACTCCGTCGGCTCACACCATTATGCTAGGTAATTTTGTCAGCCTTCTAACATGTAGACCTACATGGGGAAACCGTTTTGAATTGTTAAACGCGTTTATTTGGTCTAGGATCCGGTTTGGAAAAGTTTGGAATCGGTTTCTTATCGGTTTTGGGACTGTTTTGTCCTGGTTTTGTTTAGACTAAGTCTGAATTCAAGAAAAAATAAAACTCACGTTGATTCTCAACCATGAAATGCGTGTATTAGAGACTTGCACTTGATTTTTTTTAGTTTCGGAGCTCAGGTGCAGTTTTGATTTACCTTAGGACATGTCTAAATAGTGTTTAGCAGGATAGGCTTGTGTCGAAGTCACACCAACGAAACTTAGTCAAATCTGAACTACAATATACCATTCATTATTACTTATTGTCTTTGATCGTCAGGTATCGATTACTGTGGTGTAACTGAACTTTTTTTCGTATAAAGTCGGTGAGAATCAGTTTTGTAATCGTGTGCGTTTATTTCAAGAGTTGATCTTTATTTTTTTTACGTGAGAAATTATATTTAGTGACAAAATTGACCATTACAACATATCATTTGAATCAAAGTTATCGGAATATTGGTTATGCTTTGAATATTTATTAATATATTATTGGAAGGGTGTCTCAATCATTTCAAAGGAGCAGTATCTATTATGTAAAAATCTTAAAATTTGTATATCATGTTGAGACATATTAAACTTAAGATCAAATATGTGTTTTGTTTTCAGTTTGCTTAACATGTACACCGGAATACGACTTTCTACTAGCAAGAGTTAATTTATTAGAAAGGGTAAGTGTATCGTTTATTTTCATTCGATTTTCAAATAGCCCATGAGCCGCTGCACTTCGATATCTTGCCATTTCAGGCCATTAGCAAATTATTGAAATCCATCGCAAGATGAAATGATTAGATGCTGAAGAAAAAGAAAGTTTATGGATTCAGTACAGCAGTAGAGGGAGACAATCATCATCTTCATCTCCCTATCTGATCTTCTTTCAACTCCATCACTCAATTCCTTTCCTCATAATCTCGTCACAAAACTGACATTCTTATAATCACGTCACCAATTTTATCATGTACTTATCTCATCATACATATTATATTTTCTTAATCTCGTCATCCATCCTATCTTTTCGTAGTCTCGTCACTAATCACATTTTTTCGCAAACTCGTCACCAATCACACCTTTTCATAATCTCGTCACCCATCTCATATTTTTAATCTCGTCAACCCTTTCATGTTTTTGAATTCGTCACCTATCTCATATTTTAGTAATTTCGTCACCCATCTCATATTTTAGTAATCTCGTCAACCATCTCATATTTAAGTAATCTCGTCAACCATCTCATATTTGTGTAATCTCGTCAACCATCTCATATTTTTGTCTCACCTGCATAGCAGAGTGAGACTATAGGCGCCGCTTTTCCGGTGGCGGCGGCGGCGGCGTCAACATCAAATCTTAACCTGAGGTTAAGTTTTTGAAATGACATCATAACTTAGAAAGTATATGAACCTAGTTCATGAAACTTGGGCATAAGGTTAATCAAGTATTACTAAACATCCTATTAGAGTTTCATGTCACATGACCAAGGTCAAAGGTCATTTAGGGTCAATGAACTTAGACCATGTTGGAGGAATCAACATCAAAATCTTAACCTGAGGTTAAGTTTTTGAAATGTCATCATAACTTAAAAAATATATAGACCTTGTTCATGAAACTTGGACATAAGGTTAATCAAGTATCACTAAACATTCTGCATGAGTTTCACGTCACATGACCAAGGTCAAAGGTCATTTAGGGTCAATGAACTTTGGATGAATTGGGGGTATCTGTTGAATTCCCATCATAACTTTGAAAGTTTATGGATCTGATTCATGAAACTTAGACATAATAGTATTCAAGCATCACTGAACATTTTGTGCAAGTTTCAGGTCTCATGATTAAGGTCAAAGGTCATTTAGGGTCAATGAACTTTGGCCGAATCGGGGGTATCTGTTGAATTACCATCATAACTTTGAAAGTTTATGGGTCTAGTTCGTTAAACTTGGACATTAGAGTAATCAAGTATCACTGAACATCCTGTGCACATTTCAGGTCACATGACCAAGGTCAAAGGTCATGTAAGGTCAATGAACTTTGGCCATGTTGGGGTTTTTTGTTGAATAACCATCATATCTCTGTAAGTTTATGGGTCTAGTTCATAAAAAGTGGACATAAGAGTAACCATGTATCACTGAACATCTTGTGCGAGTTAGAGTAGTTTTCAAAGTCATCACTGCTGCTATATTGAACTGTGCGATGCAGGTCAGACGGCCAGAGGCATTCCACTTGTTGTAATCTTGTCAACCATCTCATATTTTTGTAATCTCGTCACTCATCTTACATTTTTATAATCTCGTCTACCATCTCATAATTTTGTAATCTCGTCACCCATCTCATATTTAAGTAATCTCCTCAACCATCTCATAGTTTTTTAATCTCGTCGCCCATCTCATATTTTAGTAATCTCGTCAACTATCTCATATTTCAGTAATCTCGTCAACCATCTCATATTTTGAATAATCTCGTCAACCATCTCATATTTTAGTAATCTCGTCACCCATCTCATATTTTAGTAATCTCGTCAACCATCTTACATTTTTGTAATCTCGTCAACCATCTCATATTTTTGTAATCTCGTCAACCATCTCATATTTTTGTAATCTCGTCACCCATCTCACATTTCAGCAATTTCGTCAACCATCTCATATTTTTGTAATCTCGTCACCCATCTCATATTCTAGTAATCTCGTCACCCATCTTATATTTAGTAATCTCGTCACCCGTCTCATATTTTAGTAAAATCGACAACCATCTCATATTTTAGTAATCTCGTCAACCATCTCAAATTTTTGTAATCTCGTCACCCATTTCATATTTTAGTAATCTCGTCAACCATCTCATATTTTTTTAATCTCGTCAACCCATCTCATATTTTTGTAATCTCTTCAACCATCTCATATTTTTGTAATCTCGTCAACCATCTCATATTTTTGTAATCTCGTCACCCATCTCATATTTTTGTAATCTCGTCACCATTCTCATATTTTTGTAATCTCGTCAACCATCTCATATTTTTGTAATCTCGTCACCCATCTCATATTTTAGTAATCTCGTCACCCATCTCACAGTTTAGCAATTTCGCCAACCATCTCATATTTTTGTAATCTTGTCACCCATCTCATATTTTAGTAATCTCGTCAACAATCTCATATTTTAGTAATCTCGTCAACCATCTCATATTTTTGTAATCTCGTCACCCATCTCATATTTTTGTAATCTCGTCACCCATCTCACATTTTAGCAATTTCGCCAACCATCTCATATTTAAGTAATCTCGACAACCATCTCATATTTTAGTAATCTCGTCAACCATCTCATATTTTTGTAATCTCGTCACCCATCTCATATTTTAGTAATCTTCTCACCCATCTCATATTTTAGTAATCTCGTCAACCATCTCATATTTTTGTAATCTCGTCATCCATCTCATATTTTTGTAATCTCGTCAACCATCTCATATTTCAGTAATCTCGTCAACCATCTCATATTTTTGTAATCTCGTCACCCATCTCATATTTTTGTAATCTCGTCAACCATCTCATATTTTTGTAATCTCGCCAACCATCTCATATTTAAGTAATCTCGACAACCATCTCATATTTTAATAATCTCGTCAATCATCTCATATTTTTGTGATCTCGTCACCCATCTCATATTTTAGTAATCTTCTCAACCATCTCATATTCTAGTAATCTCGACAACCATCTCATATTTTTGTAATCTCGTCAACCATCTCAAATTTTTGTAATCTCGTCACCCATTTCATATTTTAGTAATCTCGTCAACCATCTCATATTTTTGTTATCTCGTCACCCATCTCATATTTATGTAATCTCGTCAACCATCTCATATTTTTGTAATCTCGTCAACCATCTCATATTTTTGTAATCTCATCACCCATCTCATATTTTTGTAATCTCGTCACCATTCTCATATTTTTGTAATCTTGTCAACCATCTCATATTTTTGTAATCTCGTCACCCATCTCATATTTTTGTAATCTCGTCACCCATCTCATATTTTAGTAATCTCGTCAACCATCTCATATTTCAGTAATCTCGTCAACCATCTCATATTTTTGTAATCTCGTCAGCCATCATATATTTTTGTAATCTCGTCAACCATCTCATATTTTTGTAATCTCGCCAACCATCTCATATTTAAGTAATCTCGACAACCATCTCATATTTTAATAATCTCGTCAATCATCTCATATTTTTGTGATCTCGTCACCCATCTCATATTTTAGTAATCTTCTCAACCATCTCATATTCTAGTAATCTCGACAACCATCTCATATTTTTGTAATCTCGTCAACCATCTCAAATTTTTGTAATCTCGTCACCCATTTCGTATTTTAGTAATCTCGTCAACCATCTCATATTTTTGTTATCTCGTCACCCATCTCATATTTATGTAATCTCGTCAACCATCTCATATTTTTGTAATCTCGTCAACCATCTCATATTTTTGTAATCTCATCACCCATCTCATATTTTTGTAATCTCGTCACCATTCTCATATTTTTGTAATCTTGTCAACCATCTCATAGTTTTGTAATCTCGTCACCCATCTCACATTTTAGCAATTTCGCCAACCATCTAATATTTAAGTAATCTCGACAACCATCTCATATTTTAGTAATCTCGTCACCCATCTCATATTTTAGTAATCTTCTCACCCATCTCATATTTAAGTAATCTCGTCAACCATCTCATATTTTTGTAATCTCGTCACCCATCTCATATTTTAGTACTCTCGACAACCATCTCATATTTTTTTAATCTCGTCAACCATCTCATATTTTTGTAATCTCGTCAACCATCTCATATCTTTGTAATCTCATCAACCATATCATATTTTTGTAATCTCGTCACCCATCTCATATTTTTGTAATATCGTCAACCATCTCATATTTTTGTAATCTCGTCACCCATCTCTGATTTTTGTAATCTCGTCAACCATCTCTGATTTTTGTAATCTCGTCACCCATCTCATATTTTAGTAATCTCGTCGACCATCTCATATTTTTGTCATCTCGTCAACCATCTCATATTTTTGTAATCTCGTCACCCATCTCATATTTTTGTAAACTCGTCACCCATCTCATATTTTTGTAATCTCGTCAACCATCTCATATTTTTGTAATCTCGTCACCCATCTCATATTTTTGTAATCTCGTCAACCATCTCTGATTTTTGTAATCTCGTCAACCATCTCTGATTTTTGTAATCTCGTCAACCATCTCTGATTTTTGTAATCTCGTCAACCATCTCATATTTTTTGTAATCTCGTCATCCATCTCATATTTTAGTAATCTCGTCAACCATCTTACATTTTTGTAATCTCGTCAACCATCTCATATTTTTGTAATCTCGTCAACCATCTCATATTTTTGTAATCTCGTCACCCATCTCATATTTTTGTAATCTCGTCATCCATCTCATATTTTTGTTATCTCGTCACACATCTCTTATTTTAGTAATCTAGACAACCATCTCATATTTTTTTTAATCTCTTCAACCATCGCATATTTTAGTAATCTCGTCACCCATCTCATATTTTAGTAATCTCGTCAACCATTTCATATTTTAGTATCTTGTCGACCATTTCATATTTTCATTAGGTCATTACCCATCTTATCTTAATCTTTTCACCGATCTCATCCTTTCTAAATCTCGTCACCCATCTCACCTTCTCTTTATCTCGTCACCCATCTCTGATTTTTGTAATCTCGTCAACCATCTCTGATTTTTGTAATCTCGTCAACCATCTCATATTTTAGTAATCTCGTCGACCATCTCATATTTTTGTCATCTCGTCAACCATCTCATATTTTTGTAATCTCGTCACCCATCTCATATTTTTGTAATCTCGTCACCCATCTCATATTTTTGTAATCTCGTCAACCATCTCATATTTTTGTAATCTCGTCACCCATCTCATATTTTTGTAATCTCGTCAACCATCTCTGATTTTTGTAATCTCGTCAACCATCTCTGATTTTTGTAATCTCGTCAACCATCTCTGATTTTTGTAATCTCGTCAACCATCTCATATTTTTTGTAATCTCGTCATCCATCTCATATTTTAGTAATCTCGTCAACCATCTTACATTTTTGTAATCTCGTCAACCATCTCATATTTTTGTAATCTCGTCAACCATCTCATATTTTTGTAATCTCGTCACCCATCTCATATTTTTGTAATCTCGTCATCCATCTCATATTTTTGTTATCTCGTCACACATCTCTTATTTTAGTAATCTAGACAACCATCTCATATTTTTTTTAATCTCTTCAACCATCGCATATTTTAGTAATCTCGTCACCCATCTCATATTTTAGTAATCTCGTCAACCATTTCATATTTTAGTATCTTGTCGACCATTTCATATTTTCATTAGGTCATTACCCATCTTATCTTAATCTTTTCACCGATCTCATCCTTTCTAAATCTCGTCACCCATCTCACCTTCTCTTTATCTCGTCACCCATCTCATATTATCATAATTTCGCCCCACCCCCCCATCTTGTGTTTTCGAAATCTTGACACCAATCTCATCTCCTCCTTGTATTATTACCTATCTAATCTTCTTTTTATCTCGTCACCTTCTCGTATTATTCACCCCCCCCCCCCCATCTCAACATGCCCTAGTATTTTTTTTTCATAATTACCAAGAAGTCACACCACCCATGAACATTAATCCATATCATCAGTACTTCTCGTCACTCTACTGAAATGTGAAACAATTCGTTTAAAGATGTCTAATAAGTAATTAAGCTACCATGGGGATGTTGTAACCATCAGATATCGTAATTTGTGACTGCCATTCAATGTTTTGTGCCAAATGGTCTCAAATCATTATCAATATGTCATTGTTCTTGTTTTTTAGGATGTCGCTCAACTACGGCATAATCAGTCCGCCCATGCTGCCGCCCATGCTGCCGCCAATCAACCGGTCCCCAAGCAACCTCTAGCTATCAGCGCCCTCCCTCTACCAAATGATCAGTATATAGCACAGATGCAACGAGTGGAATCGCTTAGTGAGCAAATATCAATGCTTGAAGAGAGACTAGCAGATTGTGAGTTTTATAATTTTCTCAATTTCATGCTGTTATTTTTTAAATCCTCCAATACTGCTCTTCTGGTATGGAAAAAGAATTTTTTCGTTTCATTATTTTCTTCTCCATTCCATTCATAACAATAGGGCACTTTTGCAATCAGTATGTAGACGCCTTCTATAACGCATAGAATGTTTTGTCAAAAGCACTTCATTTACAAAACAGCCTTTGTCGAAAATCGGTGAATTAAAACAGTCGTCCTGGACTCTTCACAAGCGACATGTTTGCAATTTTTTGATCCAGTCCGATTCTTCAGACGATCTGCCGCCCCGCGGGCCGTTACACAAAGCTGTTCGTATGTTAAGAGAGACTTTAAGAACGACTGGTGATCCTTTTTTTACGCTCTAAACCATCGCCATTGAATATAGCATTTACAACAAGATGGGATCACCAGTCGTTCTTAAAGTCGCTCTTAACTTACGAACAGCTTTATAAAGCACCCACCGGGTCACCAACTAACCTCTCAGGTGTTTATTGTGATTTATATTGAATTTTCAAAGGAATCGATGTGTTGTACAAAGCGTCTTTGCAGTGATTGCAAAAATAAGCTAATAATTTGGAGTTTGATATATAATCTTTACTCTCGCGTGTTAAGAAGATTTTCCTTTCTGTACTTTATACAGAATATTCAAATGGGAGATTTAATATGCCATCTAATGATGTACATTTTCTGTGACATTTCTCTTATTGTGCTTTCATTCTCTTCTCCATCCTCTTCCTCCTTCTCCATCTCTTCTTCTTCTTCTTCTTCTCTATCTCCCCTTCTTCTCCATCTCTTCTTCTTCTCTCCCCTTCCTCTTTCTTGTTTATAATGATATCATTATAGGTTCATGTCGAAGACGTAACAACAAAGGCCGGAGATAAGCAAGGATGAATTATGGCGCTTCATTTGCTGCTTTGAACATTCTGCAAAATATTAGTCAAAAACTTTAAAGAATAATCACCTTATGCAGACCTTACGGAAATTGTTCCGCAATCAACGACCACGTTCTTAAAGTGTGGACTTCCAGCGACGGTTCTGCGCATTCTGATCTTCACCCTCTGTTATCCAGGTCTGGGACCCACGTGAGGGCTCTGTCAGTTATATCACGTGACTGTATTAGGTGAACTGCGTAAATGGTAACCAGTGGTTGTTTTGAGATTTGAGAACCGATGAGCTTTCTTGTAAGGAAAGATGATGTTTAAACGCTGTCGGCATCATGACATTGTGATGTGAAATTTGGATCAAAACGCTGTAGGGTCTATGCATCCAAACACGAGGGAATATGTTTTCATGAGATGTCAGAAATCGGTGGTGTTTAATTAACATAAAGGTACTTGAGTCTTACAATCTGTGATAGATGAAAACATTATTCATTTGTAGAGGTGTAGCCCTTTTCATAATCGCCATTCATAATGCGTATATTGCCATATACATGTATGAAAGGCGGCTATGCGTAAAAGTTCTTTTAAAAAAAACACCATGCATTTCTAAACGCATGACAAATATTCACAGGAGCAGCATTCGTGTCATTTATCTTATGAAGGTAGCTAATCACAATCTCTTTGCGGGGTTTTGTAAGTACCACTGTTCATAATATGTTAGGAAGGTAACATGCCACGAGGTAGGGACCCTATTTATTATTCTCCTTGAGGATAAATGCTTGTGTTTACTACTATTCATAATGTGCTATCATAATGATAGAGGCTATTCTTAATAAAAAAATCTTTTTACACCCCCCCCCCCTCAGAAACACCACCCCTATTTTTATGTCACCCGTTTTCTATCATGAATTGGGGCACGTTTGATTAAAGGCCCCGGAAGAATATCACGATTATCGTGATTCGAGGAGAATCACGAAGAATGACCTTTTAAATCAAGAAAAGTGATTGAATGGTGAATAGCTAACCCTTTGAATAGCTAATAGACTCAATTAGTAATTTAATTGATTTTTTGTGCTATAAAGGTTAATGTATGCTAAAATGATAAATTCCTATTTATACTAGATAAATGCAATGATTTAGATTAGATTTTTGCTTACTGTAACTTTGCGGGATTGATGGTAGATTTAACACTTTAGTCATAGTCAGATTTATAAATTTATTCAAATAATAGACTCGAAACTATTGCATTGGATATTATTAAATATATTGTAGAAATGTGATGATGGGATTAAACGTGGCATTTCTTGTATACACAATAGTATAATTTGTACTATAGCATTGTGTGCACAAAATTAATATTGTTTTGGAAGAAAATATTATTGTAACCTAAAAGTTATTTCAGTATTCATTGTATTTAACAGATTTTTTAGAAAATAAAACTTAACAAAGATCCGAATCGTAATTTTCCTAAGGATATCTTTTCGGTTTATTTGTATTTTCTTTTGAAATAGATCCTTTTATTAAATATTCATTTTAGATCAAGTTTCTTCTCGAAGGCTTTATCTCATACTATATTGTCACACCACCTGGCTCGTCTAACATTAGACACGGAATGGAGTTTGTCAAATGCCCGCCATGACGAAGAACAAAAGAAGTATTTGTCGAAAATTGGTGAATCAAGATAGCAGTTCAGTCCTTGATTCTAGGGTCCGTTGCAGAAAGAGTTGCGCACTGTTGATTGGTTGGAAATCAAGTTGCGCATGATTTTTAGAGTTGCGATCGATTGCAATTCTTTCTGCAACTCTTTCAGGTCAAACGACATATTTGCAACCATTCGTCAGCTCTCTGAAAACTACATAGGATGGTCGCTGTTCCGGTTCGCCAATTTTCGACAAGTCTCGTCTGCAAATGTCTATGGACCTGGGGCCCGTTTCATAAAGGACTTGCAACTGTTGTAACTTTGCCATTATGGTAACTACCATGGTAACCTTGATTATGATTGGCTGCTGAGCCCTGTTACCATGGTAGTTGCCATTATGTTAAAGTTACAACAGTTGCAAGTCTTTTATGAAACGGGCCCCAGGTAGATATATTGTACGGCTGTAGACATGATTGAATACGAATCAAAAAGTTTTTAGGAATCTCACCGATTCCTTTCTGAGACAGTAATTTCTTGTAGTATTATGTGATATTGCCTGTTCTATCGACCCTTATCTATGTAATCGTCCATTTCTAAAGTGGATTGAATGTACGCCGTGTAACACTACACGTACATTATACATTGACGAATTTGTTTTGTTGGCATTAACACGATTAGCGTCAAGAAAACATTCTTGGTTTACATTTGCCATGCATATTATTATTATAACATTCTATTGTTGAGTTAAAACAAATGTGGTTGAATGTGCTATGTTAGCAATGTGTAAAATATTTATTGTTTGGCCGAAGCCTGTGTAAATTGAATCGTTCAATAAGGGTGCTGGGATGGTGTTTTAACCGATTTATGCAAATATACTTGAAACGCATTTTTATATACTAATTAGGCGTACATGTGTCTTGTGTGTTGTTATTTTGTATTTTGTGGTGTAGTTGTCGTAGACCTTAGGCATTGACGTCATCAGGCCGCCATCTTAGAGGCTGAAGCCATTACCTTACATGCGTTGGTGATCTGCAGCTGGCGTATCTCTGACAACTCCGATATGTGTATCCCTATATCCTCTGCGGGAGTGCGCTATAAATTAGGATGTCAAATGTACACAAGGTCTAACAAGGTCTGTTGAATTCAGACTCAGGGTATCTTGGAATAGTTGTATTGTTATGACATAACATACAAAACAAAAGATAAGCACTATAAAGAATGTTTAGTTTTATTATTTGATTGGACACATATGACAAGAGAGTTTGGTGACAGATAATTAAGATTGTATGGTAATGTCGGTTGTTGTCATGATCAGACATTTGCTTGTATTATGATTGCCCTCCCGCCAAATAAATATCTATCACCTCGGCCAATCCCATTATTGTGAAATTCGCCATCATCACCATCATTATCATCGTCGTCATCATTATCACCATCATCATAATCATCACCACCACCATCATCATCACCATCATAATCGTCATCACCATCATCATCATCGTCCTCATCATCCTCATCATCATCATCGTCACTACCATATTGACTTCGTTATCTTCATCGTTATCTACCACCGTGAGATCGTCTCTGTCAGCAGAATCACCAGCATCGACAACAATATCCCCACTGACATCGCCATCGATCGTCATCTTCCAAAATCATCATCATCAACAGCACCACCACCACCTCCACCACCATCAGCAGCAGCACAAACAAGTCAGATTCGATTATTTTGCGCAGGACCTCTCCATCCAGTAAATAGGTCAATTGTAAGAATACAATCACACAGGCGAAACCAACTCGACCAAACTCCTATGCCATACCATCGTTCGGTTTAGGGTCAAATTCGTTGGTATAATTGTAACAAGAGAAAACAAATAATAAAAAAAATCATAGGATATGTGAAGACAAACTTCAGTATAATATGTTACAATTTTTTTATTTTACAGTACGTACAACACATTGACAACGAGTTAAAGCAAATCTTCAAGACCGCAATGGGGTAATACCCTGTCCTCAATTTAGATACTCTATATAAATGGAAATAATACAAGCCCCGTCAAATATTGCCGATTAATGATGTCGTCTGAGAAACGAATGCAAATGCTTTTTAAACGTTTTAGATTCCTTCTGTGGCTAGTTTACAGATGGATGCGGACTCCGACAGAGTGCGCTCTAGCCATAATAATCTTCGGGCACAAATTAATCCTGCATCTGACTCCTCCTGACGTAAATAAAAGGGAGTTTTCGCATTAACTACGGGGAAACTCTACAACCCATCGATTCCTTTGAAAATGCAATTATAATGACAATGGAGAGCTGAGAGGCTTTTGCCGAAAGTTGGTGGACTGGGAGAGCAGATCATCCGAAGATTTGCACCGGACGAACAATTTCAAATATGTCGTTGTCCAGAGTCAAGAGATTCCGATGCTGTCCCGGTTCTCCAACTTTCGACAAAAGCCTCTCAGCTCTCCATTGTGTTTTGACTTGCATTGTCAAAGGAATTGGTGCGTTGTAGAGAGCTTCTCCGTAGTAAATGCGATAAGTCCTGATTCCGAAGGAGATGGAGGTACACTGCAAAAACTCCGGTGTTGATTTAACACCAGCCCGGAATCTATATATGTCCACACCAGAGAAGTATTGAAACAACACCAGTTTGGAATCAAACGGATGCTGTTTTAATACTAATTGGTGTTGTATAAACACCTATCTGGTGTTAGATCAAGGCGAAACTGGTGTTGTTTAACACTTCTCTGGTGTGGACATTTATAGATTCCGGGCTGGTGTTAAGTCAACACCAGAGTTTTTGTAGTGTAAACGTTATCTTAAAACGGCGATATGTGACATGACCAGAAGAATTTGAAATGTGAGTTTTATAGAAAAAGAAAGAGCATCTAAATGAAATAACAAAATCACTTTATAATCCTATGGTCGTATGGTAGTTTTAATTGGCAGTGAATCATTCATGGTGTTCAGACTAACACATTTAAGCGTGCAGGGAATATATATCATTTTAGTCAATCAATTTTGTGATTCGGTTGTCGTTACCATGGTAACTATTGCAATGATGATATGATAGCACAGTTGGTCTTCTGGCCAGGAGAGTTAGAGGTAGCAGATAGTTAATTCTCCTTCCCTGCGTGAAAAGTCACTGGCTAGTCAAGGGTGATACGTAACATTGACAATGCAAAATGGCGGCGAGATGGGTAGGGGCTGGGAGCAGGCACTTTGCCGGCGGGGGTTTCCTGCGTATTAAAACTACACTGCACTTAAAATTGTTCAAATATAATGCGTATGACTTTGCATAACATAGTCTCAAGCTCTGCAGATGACGATAATAGTACAGTATCAATGAATAGATTATGAAATATGATCATTTAGAGCAAGTGTACCGGTTTTAGTCCATAAAAATTGATTACTAAGTATTGATTGGAGGTTCTATGGTTTGAGAGGGTTTATCTGTCGTGTGCCTCATTCATTCTTTATCCCAATCCCCATCCCCGTATACTACTGTTTATCATACCTTTTCGTTTAATTTAGCCGTCTGTTGTGGCATGGCCCCGCCCAAAGTTGCCAGTCACTCAATCTTTCCCATATAATTGAATACCATAGAGAGTAGCTTTTTGAATAAATTGACGAGTGCATTGAATGATAAAGCCATACACCTTCCGACACGCATCCCTTACGTATAGACCTTATGCACTGACGTCATGGCGCCGCCATCTTAGAGGCTGTAGTGATCTGCTCCTCGCGCAATGATCTCTGACAACTCCGTTTACGTGTATTTCTATATCATCTGAGAGAGGGCGCTATGATATTATGACGTCATATGCATAAAGTTTATCCCATCATCGATAGCACCAATCTAATTCAAAATTTGACATGGTAAGAAATATCAATTAGAAAAGAACGATAAATTTCTATATTTCGATATATGAATGTAACTATTACTCTTCATGACGTTGCGTTAGTCAGGCGTATGGTATTGAATAAACATTTTTGCTGGTATGGTGGATATGGTTTCAGACTACGTCACAATAAGGAGTTTTCGTTACAGGACGATAACTTGGGAGGACGGTGATGGAGAGTACGATGCGAATACACCCGAACACTCCCTCTGCGCATGGGCAAACGTGAACCGCACTCCGTCATAAAAAAAAAGTTTCCATGACATTATTAGAGACTTTTCGCTCTGCGACGCACGAACGAATTCAATAACACAGTAAATGTAGTGAAAATTGCCGTCAAATTACAAAACAACAGCTGGGAGGCCCTTGTCTGAAATTGATGAACAGCTAGGAGCCGCACTTTCGTCTTAAGTTTCGGAGCTGACGAAAAATTGCCAATATGTCGTTTGTCCACACTCTTAAGATGTTCGGCAACATACTGTCCACACAACAATTGGTTAAAAGATTTATCCAACTCTGCTGGGTAGTGTTCAACCAGTACTATGTAGTTTTCACCCAAAACTGTTTTAAAACTACTTAGATTTGGATAAAGTTTTAACCAATTGTTGTGTGGACAGTATGTAGCCCCACATTTTTAAGAGTGCAGACATGGCAGAGTCTGGGTCCCGTAACACAAAGGTTAGCGATTGATCGCTAATTTCAAAGAACAATTCTGATTGGTTCATAGTCAGTCTACTTAGCAAAATGCGCATGCAACGAGGATCTTGATTGGTCATTTCATTTAGCGATTAATCGCTAACCTTTGTGTTACGGCGCCCAGGACGAAACTGTTGTTTTGATTTACGAAGTGTCGACAAAGACTTCTTGGTTGTGCTTTGTCATGAGGGACATTTTACAATACATTTCCTCTGTTCTTGAATCTGCCGTACATCGTGTGGCATAAACTCCCTATTATTTAGAACAAGACGAATCGGACTTCTGAAAAACCCAAAGCATCGCAACGTGTCCAAATACATATACATATTTTGGATATTGAGGTAATCTGTGGGTGTATTCGACAGCCCATACAACAAACATGCGTACAAACGGTAAAAGACATAAAACTGTAGTCCCATATTCATGACGGTGAATTTTGTTTGTGCTGCATATGAATTAGGATCACAAATTACAGATGACTGGTTATTGTACACTCACTGTAAATACGTTAGAGAGAATTTGAAGATTTGTACAACTTAGTTTATATACATCGTAACACCATTACCAATTATCAATTCATCATTGGTAAATATTTTAATTTGCTTCGATTCATAAATAACAAATATAAAACAATATTTTGTAAATATATAATATTCACAACATTCACATATTAGTGTTAGCTTACGCACGAGAAGAGTCGTCCGTCGGACTGAACATGCTAATTAGTTATGGAATTAATGTATTTATCCTTCAAAAACCTGATAAGGATTCAACTCACCAAGGCCCCGTTTTACAAAGAGTTGCAATTGATCCGTTCAATCGCAACTATGGAAAGCCAGCAAAATCAACATATAAAATGCATGTTAGTTTTTAAAACATTCTAGATATGAATGTATATTCATTAATTCATTTATTTCTTGACAATTTGGTGTGATCTCCATTCTTTACAAAGGACATTTTGCAAATTTCTGGTTTAAGAAATTATGACACTGATGGATTTCCATAGAGTTACGATTGATTGGATCAATCGTAACTCTTTGTAAGACGGGGCACTAGTATCAAGCATTACATTTTAAGAGAATCCCGAGAATACATGGCAGTTGTTATCCATTGCCTTCTTCACTTAGGTGGAGAGATGGGATTCTGGTGTAGCGGCGAATCTTGTCCGCGTCATAATCTGGTCCGTCGGACGGTTTTGACTTGCGCGTTTTGTCCACTCGATCCGAGCGATAAGAAGATCATCTTTCGTCAGCATCCAATCATTGACCCGGAAGTTCTCGTATGGCATCACACTTCCAGGGTTCGGCATTTCCGACGAAAGTACAAATGCCAGTATTGTCTACAGGTCATATAATTGGCTCTTAATGATTTTTGATAGCGCTACTGATTTAATATGAGATACAGCTGTCTACATTTTACGCCTTTTACACCGACATGAATGTGACCGTATCACTAGATTTAGGACAGCAGAATATTAGAGTTTAGAAATTTCTAAAGGAAAGTAGAAGTGTTCATTGACCTTTCACCTTCAGCGTGATACGAGTGTGATGATGTCTTTCCAACTCTGTGCTTTTGATTTAAATTAATCTATATTAATCAATAAAGTACCACATTCCACGTTTTTAAAATAATCTTGAGTCCATTCTTATAATTGAACAATCTCCGTTCCTGTGTGTGTGAGGTTCGATCGTATCACAGAATACACCCAGTTCACAAGTCTTGGTACGTGCGTGTAAAATGCAAATTGTCCTTCTACTGCGCAGCCTTTTCCCGCGCTCACGATGCCAACTTGAACCCACCGCTTCTGCCTTCGCTGGATCCCGTCTCGCCCGACGACTGGATGGAATATGTGTCGCATCAGCGGTCCACCGGAGTCGCCGAAACAGGTATCGAGCGGTTTCCGGTTATAACCGGCACAGAACATGTTAATGGTAAATTGCGTTTCATCTTCGCCTACGTCACGCAGGCTGTTGACGCACGCTTGACGTGGACGAACAGGAATCTGGTAGAAAAGCAAGAAATTAAATTTAAATCATTTGTTAAATTGCAATTCAGACAAGACTGTATGCAAACGATTTATTTGTCTAGTCAATTTTTATCAATTCCTTCATTCATTATTTATTCATCAATAAATAAATTCGTCCGTTTATCTATTCATTTATTGATTGCAAATAAAAACCCTTCATTCCCAATTTTTTGTCAATTAAAGAAATCGTGAAAATTCCTAATTGTCAACGAATAAACAAAATGTTCAATTTACCATTTACTAAATCTTGATCAATACAAAACGTTTATATTGCAATCAATGAAATAACGGCGTAAATACGAAACGATTGTTTTTATTCCTATTTCAAGGAAAACAAATAACTTATTTAAAATCATTTATCTGTAAGAGTCTCATATTTACAGTCATATAATCAAGAATTGCTCTATAAGTATACATCTTTGATTGTAGCAAATTGTCAATGCTACACTTCATCTCTTCATTATAAGTTTCGAAAACCTGTTAAAGTACGATCGCTGAGGTACATGTATCTCAGAACATTTAATTACCTGTAATTGTTGAAGAATATCTTCATATATGGTATATTGGCTGCTATTGACTGCTACAGGTTTACTATGGCCCCATCCAATCACCATTCCAAAGGAATTGATAGTTACTAGTCGTTCTGCAAAGAAAAGAAAATATAGGGTCAGTACAGAGATGTGATGCAATAATTTGAATTAGGCATGATTTATCGTTCTTAGACCCTTATGAAACTGGGAATTTAGATGTGATTCCATGCAAGACATGAGCTTTTATAAAACATCCCTGGTATGTTTCATAAAGCTGTTCGTAAAGTTACGAACGACTTTACGCATGACTGGAACATGTTCTTAGGTCATAACTCAAGTACATAGGGATATCACATAGCACAAGAAAGGATCACCAGTCGTGCATAAAGTCATTCCTATCTTACAAACAGCTTCATGAAACATCCACCCGGTATTGTAAAACGAAGTCGAAATGATAAAAATTATCAACGGAGCCAACTAATTTGCTGTCCCGGGGAAAGCTATTCTTCATAATTTACCGTCAGGCTCCAACGGCCATTGGGAGTGAGATAATGATTATATACCATGATGAATGAGGCATTGAGTGGAATATACAATGTATTGCATAATGTATGTTGCTTTAAAACTCTTCACAGTCTGGGTGATTTAAACCGCGTGGTAACACTAACCTAGGTTTGCATCCGGGCTTGTAATTTCTGGAGGCAGGCATATCGGTCTAACGTATGGACCCAGGACGGCAGGTTGTGATAGGTGAAGGAGGGCGATGTCGTAGTCGAAGTCGATGAAGTCGTGCTCCTTGGGGAGGTAGAGACCGTTGATCGAGAAGACCTGTTCCCTCGGTGTACCCTGGTCTCGAATTCGATCTGTAAGACCTGGGTCCAGAATAGGATAACATGATGACGTAACAATCGATTAAAAATATTAGAATGATTTGTCAACCTATTGGAGGTCTTCCGGTTGTTATAACCACGGAAATGATTCCGTGTTTATAACGCGTATATTTTTAGCAAGTTCTCACAATTGCAACGTGGATGAATTCTATAACAAAGTGAATGTTGAAAATGCCCGTCAGATCACAGTGAACATCTGAGAGGTCTTTGTCGAAATTGGTAAAAGGGGAGAGCTAATCGTGGTAAAATTCTGAGCTGATGAAAAGTTGCAAATATGTCGCTTGTCCAGAGTCACGGACCACACTGTTGCTTTGATTCATCGATTTCGACAAAAACTGTTTTGGTCATGAAGTGCTTTATACAATAGATTATGTACGTTCTAAGAAACGCTTGAGTAGTGGTACGAAAGCTCCATATTTCTACTAAAACACGATCCCAATATATGCGGGTAAGACTGCTGCGAATTAACATGGATTTTCTTGTATACGAATAACAACACATTTGTTTGCTGAAAATTCAAATTGTGCAGAAATTAAAAGTCTAACTGCAGAGTTAACTTAATTATCATTAAAGGTCAAGTCCACCTCAGAAAAATGTTGGTTTGAATCAATAGACAAAAATCAGACAAGCACAATGCTGAAAATTTCATCAAAATCGGATGTAAAATAATGAAGTTATGACATTTCAAAGTTTTGCTTATTTTTCAAAAAATATATGAACGAGCCAGTTACATCCAAATGAGAGAGTCGATGATGTACTCACTCACTATTTATTTCGTTTTTCATGTTTTGAATTATACAATATTTCAATTTTTTACGAATTTGATGATAAGGACCTCCTTGCCTGAAGCACGAAATGTTAAAATAATGGAATTCCACGTGTTCAGGGAGGAATGAAACTTCATTTCACATGACAATGACGAGAAAATCAAAATATTTCATATTTCAAACAATAAAAAACAAAAGAAATAGTGAGTGAGTGACATCATTGACTCTCTCATTTTGATGCTACTGGCTCGTTCATATAACTTTTTTGTGAAATGAAGCGAAATTTTAAAATGTCATAACTTTCTTATTTTACATCCGATTTTGATGAAATTTTCAGTGTTATGCTTGTTGAATTTTTCTCTTTTTATTCAAATCAAGTTTTTGTCGGGGTCGACTTGTCCCTTAAAAAGAAATCTTCAAGATCGGATGAATTCGACTTACCTAATTTGACTTGAAGTCTGGTAATATCCTCATCGTACCCGAAGCAATGTCCCGCGGATAGGATCCATTCCCTGTTGATGACCGTACCGGCGCAAAAGAAAAACCACTGTAAGGAGAAAGGGACAAGAAAGACCAAAAAAAATCAGATAACACATTATGATTATCAACATATTGCACAAAATAAATACATGTCCTTCTATAGACATGATAGATATAAAGTTCTTCTACATTCATGACGTTCTAGTTATAGCGGGATGTAAAGGCGCTTTATATCTAACGATTTCGGGAAGTCTATGCTACCTCTAACCAATAGATGACGGCAAGTTATATGATTTTATATTTTGCGAATAGCAACAGCCCTTCAGCTTATTTAGTAAGAACACATTTGCAAAATAGCAACAGTAAAATGTCAATTTTCATTTTCGTAAATGCGCTTGGCTCATGTAGTGGGCGCTGTTCATCTGAAGGTAAGAATGACATCAATCGCTGTTCACCAGAGCGCCGAAAGTTTAAAGTTTAGTTATCTGCATAAACCTTGGTAGAAAGTTTGGTAGAACCTCCCTCTCCAAGATTTTCAGTACCTTGGAAAAAAATTTCCCGTAAATTTGGAATATTGAAAAAAAAGATAGTATTGGTCAATCAGAAACTTCGACAAAATTCACCAAGATCATCCGTCCTTATTACAATGTAAAAAAAAGTATTGATCTATTCTCATATGAATAAATAAAAAACTCGTTGATATATTCATTAGCTGACAGGAAATCAAACTAATTACATGGCTCATTTCCTTGTCTCACTTGTTCTCTCTTCTCATTCTGTGTTTTTGTCTTCTGATCCCTCCTTCATTTACCCTTTCTTTTAACATTTTTTCCTTTCTCCCCAACACTAAACATTTCTGCATTTTCTGATAACTCCCACTTCCCTGGATAAATCAAGCCTCCTTTAAGTGTTTGTGGTTGTGACTCGTGGGTCTTATCGTTGCCTATCTGACCTAAGCAAGAAGCAAACATTTGTGAAAGGAAATGTATAAATGTTTCCCCCAACAAAGACATAAAACCCGCCGGGTGACTCCTCGGAAAGGGCGCCGAGATTTCCGCCAACAGAGGGGGTGATTTCCTTCTAGGTTACAGGGGCCTGTTTCGGTAATCGTTGTGGAAGGTATTGATGATGCTGTAAACTACTGATACAGAGTTTCATTCGATATCAAACAGTACAAATTATTAGTTGAAAGCTTGATGAACGTTCTACATCAAAAGACTGTCCTTCTTTTATCTTGACTATTATCCGCATGTCGATGCTCAATGCTTACAATAGCGATCAGTAATTAGAGCTCATTTTAATTTTTTTAATTAAATAATTCTAAACCTAACATGTTTATTGTTCATGCAAGTAAAGGTGATGATGGAGACAATAAAGTCGACGATGAGGATGATGATAAAGGGGATGATGATGATAAAGATGGTGATGGTGACGATGGTGATGATGATGAGGAGAAGGAAGAGGATAATAATGACGATGATAATGATGATACTGACGATGATGACCATAACAATGATGGCGACAACGACGACGACGATGATGATGATGATTATGATGATGGTGATAATGATAATGATGAAAACGACGGTGATTACGATGATGATGGTTATAGTGACAAACAAATATACTTACTGAGCCATCAGCTCTTTGCCAATAGATAGCTGCTTGCCATGGCCAGGCTGCCTCGTTAGCTTCGTAGCCACCAACCACACGACCCCTCAATTTCTGCCCGATGTCGCCCGCCTTGCCGCATTGAGAATAATCTTCACCGGGTACTGCAGTCGAAAAGAGGGGGGGGGTGGATCATTCAAATGTTGATTTTTTTCAACAAACAACGGAAAACATCGAATTAAATTGGTTTGATTTAGAGGCACTTTTTTCAATGAAAATTTGTTTGTCGCTGGTAATTGAACAAGACGGGTGTTACTCCACAAAGCAGATCTTCATAATGATTCTCTTCTTTCATTTTTCTTTTCATTCTTCTATAATTCTGAATCTTATCACTGTAAAATTACCAGGGGAGGTCGCCCATGGCTCCTCCCTAATGACGTCATCCCTTGGTGTAAAACTTACTTCTTGGTAGAAGATCTCGCGGTTCCTCCGTTGTGGTAACGACGGTGGTAGGGATGGTGGTGGTACGTGGTGAGGTAGGCGGTGGGTCTGTTTTAGGGTGGTCGCAAGTTGGTATGTTGCCAGCCCAGTCACCATACCAGCAGGTAATCTGTGTGGGGGAAGAGTGGTATATATATTTAGATATTCAGGATTACTGAAGCGAACTGCTGAATCATGTTGATATTGAAAGACAGTGGTTGTCGTAGTGATGGTTTTAACGATAGTGCTGACTGTGAACTTTAACCAGCAGCATCATCACCGCCAACACTATAGACGCGGATTAATGGGGAGGGACACATGAGGCACGAGCCCCCCCCCCCCCCTCCAATGTTAACAAGATATTCTACCCTGTGCAATGTAGTCGCCCACACACACACACACACATCACTTCTGTCCAATTTTGAAAACTGAGGTGACAAAATATTGGAATCATGAACTTTCTTCTTTTTTGTGGGGGGGGGGCTCTTAAAAAAAATTGGTACCCCTACCCTATTCTAAAACCCTGGATCCGCCACGAATGATAATGGTGATGGTGATTTAAGAAGACATATCGTGGCAAAATGAAATTGAGATACTTGGTTTAGAAATAATCTGTACTACCCCCACTGTATAACTTTTCTTCTTTCATTTCGTTTAAATGGAAACTTCAGTGACCACCGGATGCAATTTCACATTATATTTGCAGTCATAAATGACAAAGAAAGTGCATTTATTTTGATATATATTCCGAAATAAATCGTTTATCTATAAAGAGAACAACCGAGGAATATCATATTCGCCCTGAGGCGATAGCAAGAAACAAAACCATAAATTGTCTGCACCGTATGTCATGTGTATGACACCTGTGCCCGGTCATCAGAATATACTATTCCCCAGCATCATCGACTGACGTCGGGCAAAACATCTTGCACTTGACACATTTATGACCTTCGACCTTTAACCTACAATGTCGAGGGTCGCACGAGGGAGAGTATTCTTAGGTCTCGACAAGGCTGGTTTTAAGAAAGTCAAGGATGTCTTGGGGCTTTGATGTCAAACAAAGATCCATAATTTTGATCACGTTTATATATATATATATATATATATATATACATATATATATATATATATATATATATATACATATATATATATATATATATAGGCCTTTATATACATATATATATATATATACGGTATAATAGATAGAAAGGGTGGGATCCCGCGCGGCACACCCCTACCACTTTTTTGGTCGAGTGCCCCCCCCCCCCGGGGTGGGATATAGGCCTAACTGATTGAACCTACTTTCCTTTTTACGATAGGATTAAAAGATGTTTAGGGGAGGGGTGCACAATAGAGATAGGAGTGGGTGAAACAGTTTTCAGGTATTTATTAGTTCAACAGTAAGACAGTAGTCATAGAATTGAATCAGGACTTCTCCACCAGTACCCCCACAATATTCAATATTCATGATATTGTGTTATATCTGCAATTTGCTGAAAAAAATTGAATTATGATGTCATCATTAGGTCTATATTAACTTACATCAACTAATTAACCATTGAAAAGTAAACCTAAAATCGATGTAGGATAGTTTATTATATCCAATACCAACCTGAGGGGGACCCTGTAGTATATATGCTGATGAACATTCTAATGTAAGATTTTGACTGTGAGGTGTAACAGCTCCTAATGGTGCGTTAACTATCCGAAGTCCTCGGGTTAACGGTGGCAATGTACAGTGTTCTGAAAGAGACAAATGAAGAGAGAAAAATTCATATGGCAAAATTATAAACGGTACGCTTGATGTTTCAGTGTTTAGATGAGGATCGTACAAATTAGCATAAAATAGGCCAACAAGAACTGTAGCCGAGTGCTACATAATAGTTGTTAAACACCATCAGTGGCTGTATGATGCTTGAGACTCAAAATGTGTTACATTAATCAATCAATTATACTTTTAATTTACTTTTACTTATTAAAAAATGGGTTACCAACTAAATCACCCAATGTAGGGTCAGGGAAGTTGTCAGTGTGGACGAGTTGTCATTATCAGGCAGTTACCATAGTAACGAGCATAATCATGTGCTTCTCAGCCAATCACAACCAAGGAAAGTTTTCAGACCTGACAACTTGTCAGACAACAGATGAAACGTTCTACAGAAATCATATATCAGATATACTGATGACAACGGGTCACTCTCATCACGCGATATAAAGTCATTTTTTAAGATCATGAAATATTTACATTACAATCGAATAAATGATTAATAAAATTGGAATAATATTACAAAGAAATGTCTGATCATATGGTATCCTCACTTGGTATACATCGAGGTTCCTCGGGCTCCCAGCGGCCACCCATACACGTGATGGGGGAGGGCGAGGCCCGCTCGGCGAACGGCAGACATTCGAAGTCGACCTGGAACCCGTGGGAGACGTGGCCTTCTGTGACGTCAGTAGATGAGAGCTGACCGGCCCAGATGTAAGGTATAGGACAATAATCCTCTAAAATTAGGAAAGAAAAATATGGGAATGAATTCATTTGACTTTAAAGGGATAGAATTTAAAACAATTCTGATAATAGACTTGATGTCTAATGTAATTCATACTAATGACTGCATTTTATATCATGGGGATATAGATTACATTCATTTGATCAAGATAATTTGTATAACTATTTCGTAAAGCCGTTCAAACTTAATTCACTCTGGAGAAAATAATGCAATAACGGGCATAACGCGGGATTCAAGCGTTTTGTTACATGCTGTACTCGCCGCCATTTCAAAACATGGCATCTGCGTAAGCGTCGTATAACGTTGGCGTCAATGGGCAGCTGGTGCCGCGTACGTTTGTCCGACAGCGCCCTCTTAATTCTTGGAGGGGTTACCTTTAAAAGAATAGGGTTTTTTAACACATGAATGGTATATACCTCTTCCTTGAGCTACCACATCGATATCATAACAGAGCGGTATGAGAGGAATCCATTCTCCTGCACTGCATTCTGTAAAACCATTCCCAGCTACGAGGATCTTACCAGCGTCACAGAATACCTGACCAAAAACAACAGATTTATATCATATATTTCAATTCAATTCTTTTATTTCATTTCCATTCAAAATATAATACAAAGTAATATAAAACAATACAAATCAAATACAATTTTACAGAAGGGCATTCTTACTTCGTAAAAAAACAACAGTATAATATAGAGCATAAATGGAAATGGAAATGAGGGGGATCCACTAAAAAGCAAAGCTTGTAAAATTGTGGATCCCCTTGGAAAAGAAGAAATCATAGTCGACTTACTATATGCGTACATGCATGTATTGCAGGAAAGAAAAAGAGAAAAAGAAATCATATTGACGGAAACATAATTACTGAACAAATGCAAAGCTTTTCACACAAAGAGGTCGTCGTTGTAAAGGATATGTTGCGCAAGACAGAAGAAAAAAAAACAGAGAGAGGGGATGACAAGACGTAGAAGAATATAGCTTAGAATACCTGAACACTTCCGAAAATAGTCAAAATTATACGCCTGAGTAATCATTCATAATATCGTACAGTTTCTTCTGTGTTTATATGTATTGTTAATACCTGAACAACCGAGAGAATAGTCAAAATTATAAACCTTTAATGACATTTTTATATCGTACAAATCCCAAATCATGAAATTTCCACCCCCCCCCCCATCTGAATTCCTTCTGGCTAAGCCCCTAGATATCAGATAAACAGTAATTCGGAAAAGGAGAAACTAAAAAAAAAATGGCCAGTTGGGTTGGTAATCTGATCAATATCACCACTGACCAGACATACGGCAAGTCAATAATTTTGTCTTAGCTCTTCAATATTTCCTAGGCAGGCGACCTATATCGACTTGATCTGCTCCTATAATTCAATTGCTTCCTGCAATTTACCTTCCTCACTTCTAATGGCCGTTTATTCCCTAATAGATTCCGCTTTGATCATGTTGATTTTCCACTAGCTAGGCCTCTGCAGACAGATCGATCAGTTGTCTTCTACATCCTACTTTGAGTTTTGACCAATCGTTATTTTGTTTAATTCACACAAAAAGATTATCCTTACTTATTGTACTCCAATGATTCCCTTAAAGGACAAGTCCACCCCAACAAAAACTTTATTTGAATAAAAAGAGAAAAATTCAAAAAGCACAACACTGAAAATTTCATCAAAATCGGATGTAAAATAAGAAAGTTATGGCATTTTAAAGTTTCGCTTATTTTCAACAAAATAGTTATATGAACGAGCCAGTTGCATCCAAATGAGAGAGTTGATGACATCACTCACTCACTATTTCTTTTGTAATTTATTATATGAAATATGAAATATTTTTATTTTCTCGTCATTGTCATGTGAAATGAAGTTTCATTCCTCACTGAACACATGGAATTCCATTATTTTAACATTTTGTGCTTCAGGCAAGGAGGTCCTAATCGTCAAATTCGTAAAAATTGAAATATTGTATAATTCAAACAATAAAAAACAAAAGAAATAGTGAGTGAGTGACATCATCGACTCTCTCATTTGGATGTAACTGGCTCGTTCATATAACTATTTTGTTGAAAATAAGCGAAACTTGGAAATATCATAACTTTCTTATTTTACATCCGATTTTGATGAAATTTTCAGCATTGTGCTTGTCTGATTTTTCTCTATTGATTCAAATCAACATTTTTCTGAGGTGGACTTGACCTTCAATATTATGATAAAAACACATGTTGAAGATGTTTTCATAAATGATTTTAGAGTGAATTAAATCATCTTGATATTTCTTCTTTGTTTTTGTTTTTGTTGGCAAACGTGCCGCAGTAGCCGTCCCAGCACTCACTTAAAGGAGCTTTTTGTACTTTATTACTTCTTTCTAATCATCTATGACCCTCCACTCTTTTCAAACATAATATTCATTTCTATCTTAAGTTATTTCAATTTACTTATTTATCTATTAACATATTCCTTCTCTTCAATCTATCTTTCTATCTTCCTGACTTACCTGCCCTGAAGTGCCATGTGGATATCTCCCATCTATTCCCTTCTCTCTCGTGTAACCAACATATGCTAGGTTGTTTTCTTTCTTACGTAATGATGGACATCCCTCTGCAAAGAAAATTTGATAAAATCAAATATTTAGTAGGTGAATACTGGTGTCAAATACTTGATGCGGTGCTCTGCCGACACGATTAGCGTATTAGTAACACCAGAGTCATCGACATGGGGCATGGATATGACATCATCAGCTAGCATGCAAAAAGAACTTTTTCACCGAAGTACAAAACTTAATGTTAATTCTCTGTTATTTTGATGATATTTTCAACGTTTTGCTTTTCTGACTTTACTTATCCTGTTTAGATCATATAACCATGATTATTTTCAGCCTGGAGTACCCCTTGAAGTGAAATATAACAGAATGAATAGTATCAACAGCATTTAAAAGCAAGTAAAGGTAAAATCTACAGCTCCCCTTCTCCCATTTCAAAATTTCTTACACCCTATACCACTCCCAGAGATCTGCTGTGCAACCCTTCACTCGAGTTAAGGGTCTGAATGCATACCCTATAGGCCTACTCATGCCTTGTGTACTGAAGGCCCACTCGCTCCTGGATCGAAACAAGTTTTGTATGTGCTAGTCTTTGCGTGGAGACCCACTGATTGATCAGTGTTTCAGTCAGAGTCTGTGCCAGGGCAACAGACCCAGAGAGACCCGCTCGGGTGTGTTCGAACGGTTTACCCCGATGATTTGTGATATTACAATAACGTTTGAGAGGGTCACGACCCGGTGGATCTCGGCTTGTCTTCTGGGGTAGCAAGGTGGATCAACGACTCACAACGTCACCATCGGACACACAACAGGAAACCATTCTGGGTGATACGATCCGAGGGGTGTCTCAGGATCATTTTTATAGGAAACAGGGAGGGGGCCGGGGTGCGGTTACAATAATGGGGAAAGCCCGCCCCCAACAAAGAGTTGATTTGAATGAATAGAGAAATGGGTGAAGTAGTCGGTTCCATTATTTGTTCATATACTAGTACACTGCAAAAACTCCGGTGTTGATTTAACATCAGCCTGGAATCTATATATGTCCACACCAGAGAAGTATTGAAACAACACCAGTTTGGAATCAAGCGATGCTGTTTTAATACTAATTGGTGTTGTATGAATACATTTTTGGTGTTTGACCAATACGAAACCGGTGTTGTTTAACACTTCTCTGGTGTGTGGAGATTCCGGGCTGGTGTTAAATCAACACCGGAGTTTTTTGCAGTGTAACTGTTTTGTAAAATTAAATGAAACATTAAAATTTCACAGCTTCCTAACCGGTTTGGATGAAATTTCCAGTGTTATGCTTGTTTTATTGGTTTTCTCCTTTTTTAATCAACTTTTTTTTTCGGGTGGATTACCCCTGAACATGCTAAATGAAGTATTTTTTTATCGACGATTTGAAAAATAATCAGACATCGATTATAAAAAGATTGGCCGAAAAGGTTGCAGACTTTAAATAAAATGCAGCACATTTGTTAACCAATCATCGGATCAGAAACATTTGTGTTGGATCTTTTTTTGAGCTGCATTCGAACGAGTCTCTCTCTGTAACAGGGCCCCTGGGGGACATTCATATATATTTTTAAGGATTGCGCATCCCCCCCCCCCCTCCTGTCACCGTCTGCCAATGGAAGAATCGTGACATGTCTGCATCGACGACTGTCTATTACTTTTTTCAGATCAACCTTCACCTTCATAAAGTACTGTTGTTCAAATGTTTGTTTATAAGAAAATTGCTTTGTGATTTGTGTCCCCGAAGTATTTTCGCGGGGAATTCAAACCTCTCACGATCCATTCGGTTTTATCGAAATGATTTATGCTCGTGATTCTTGCCGACCCAATTTTCTGTCTCATCACCTCTACCATCGCGACCGTAAAATATGTTCTTTTTTTATTATCAGGGTACCCTGATTGGAGTATGCAGATTCACAGGATGGTCTGTTACATAAATCAATACAAGCAATATTTACTATAAAGCGGAAGTTTTTGTACACAGTCTATCATAGTGAAAAAGTGACAATGGATTGTTAACTTTGGTGTATTTTTGTATGTACCAAGGCATGTTTCCGACTTATCTTGAATATGATTTAGTATTTAAAGGGGGAGTAAACTGTGTGAGGTCTCTCATTGACTGTGTGTTATAATTACACAGTCTTAAAATATACGTTTTAGATATCTACTAATACTACAGAGAATAAATTGACCTATAATTGTATTTGTATAGAGAAACTAAAATGTTTGAGAGGAAAAGTAACTGTTTTGTTACTGAGTAACATAATTATTGCGGTATGAATGTATTGAGTAATTAACATGTTATCATTCAAGTGGGTCTATATTACTAGACTACACTAGCATTATGGGTCAGGAAACTGGCCAGGTATGAGTAGTTGAGGGCTCGAGATGGCGCTATTGGTTTGTACATGCTTTAACAATCAGACGTTAAAGTTTGAACAGTTCATCAAGCATTCCGATACAATGAGAATTATTGTTATTCATTAAAATGATTTTATTGAAGAAAATGAAAAATCAGTTCTCGCAGTTTAGATACATTCTTGCCAATTATCGCAACACCAATAACGAAATGTATAACAACACACGTGTGACTAATAAAGTTGCCCGTCAGTACACTTTTCAAGGAATCAATAATTTAATCACTTTCGAATTATCAAATTGTTTGAATATTCGGAGAATTAAACAGACAATGATGATATAGAACAGTAGTCAATACTAACTGATTAGTACTTCTGTTATGACTCTCATGTCAGTTCGCGAAGACGATCTAAACAGATTTCAGTAATATCGGTTAAGCCCCTTTTACACCTTCACGGGATGCAACACGGATCATCACGGATCTCAGTCCGTGATGATCCGGGGTGCCAAATTTGTATTTTCCTAGCATTCCCGGAGTGAGTACGGAGTTAACTGGTTATTAATACGGATATGTACGGAAAAGTACGGAGTCTACAAGGATAGGCAAGGTAGCAATAGGGATCCTGTTTGATATGCTCCCGGAGCCAACACGGAATACCCGGATGATCACGGATGTTACTGGGTCTTTACACGGACCTTACCACTTCTTGTCGCCGGCATCTTGCTAGAATGAAGTTTCGTCCCTTTTTGCAGCATCTGGAGCATGCTCGTTCTTGGTTATGAATACGGACTATTGTTCATGTACGCAAACAATACAAACATTTGACCCCGGATAAAGCCGGTATCAACAAGGATCACCCGGTTCTTACAAGGAGCCTCCCGGATGCATTCGGTAGCTACACGGATGTACAAGGAGGCTACAAGGATGAACACGGATGATTATCAGTCCGTGTACTCCGGGATGAAAAATTGAACATGTTCAATTTTTCTCCCGTACATGCCGGTACATCAAGGATGGCGCCGGATGAGTAGCCGGAGTGTACACGGTAGTCCCGGACTGTACACGGATGACCCCGGATTGACAATCCGGGATTATCCGTGTTGCTTCCGTGAAGGTGTAAAAGGGCTTTAGCGACATGGTCTCTTAATACATGATAGCGATTAGGAGTGGGATGATGATGATTTGGCAACCATTATTTGATTTGATTTATTGTTTTCTTCTGCATCCATAACATTTGTATAATACATTTTTCATAACATAATAAACATAATATGTTAGCATTTTTGGCATAAATTGTAAATAAAGATTACTAAATTTAATTCCAGACAAAAATGATTAACTATATGATGTTCACAATTTGCAGGAGAAGGATTGTCATCATAAGCAGATTGCTTGAAAAAAATGACAATCCCAAACTTATACTAATTGAATTAATACATTTTTAACATTGATAAAGCAGAATGGGCATATTCTTTCAAATAGCTGAGGGTGATGGTGATATGATGATGATGTTGATGATGATGATGATGAAGGCCATGGAGATGATGATGGTCAAGATGAAGATATTGGTCATGACTAAAACGAAGGAGGAATAAATTCACGATAAAAAGGATACGACACAGAAATTTTACTTCAAGTATTCTGATAATAACATAGATTTAACGTTTGCCTTAAATGAGTGAAGAGACGAACATTGTTTAACAGGCTCTGGTAGAGAGTTCCATAAATCTGGACCATGGTGTCTTATGGATCTCTGCGCAATAAGCAATTTGGGGTTAATTAAATGGAAATTTGAAGAGTTACGGGTAGGGTATGAATGAATAGATGTATTCAGAGTATAAAAATTGTGGAATGAAGGTGGGAGCATGTTATTTACGTACTTAAACATAAGTAGTAAGCTTTGAAGAGTATTTATGTCAAATACTGTTAGAGTCTTTAGTTTATGGAATAATGGATTTGTGTGTGATAAATATTGGGAATCAGTACAGATTCGAATTGCTTTTTTCTGTAACAAGTATATTGTATTAATTTTAGTTTTTGCACATGTTGCCCAAACTATGTTGCAATACGATATATAAGGCAATATTAATGAATTGTATAGTATGACAAGAGTTGTATGTGGAATTATATTCTTCATTTTGTAAAGTATACCAACGTTTCTAGAAATACTAGAAGTTATACAACGTACATGTTCATTCCAATTTAAATTTTCATCTATTGTGACACCTAAAAACTTTGTTTCTCTTTTCCTTTTGAGAGGAATATTGTCTATGTTTATATTATAAGGAAATTCGTTACCATGTAAGTGTGTATGCTTGAAATATATAAAGTTTGTTTTGTCTATATTGAGTGAAAGCTTATTACACTTAAACCACAAAGATAGTTTTGGTAACTCACGGTTAATTATATCTACTAAAGTTTCTAAGCTATTATGTGAACAAAAAATGTTGGTGTCATCTGCAAATAATACATATGATAATAAAGGTGTTACAGAAGTCAAATCATTAATATATATTAAAAAGAGCAAGGGGCCTAGGATTGATCCTTGTGGAACTCCGCATTGTATTAACTGAAAATCAGAAGAAATATTATTGTGAATTACATATTGTTTTCTATTGGACAAATAACTCTTAAACCAAGATAGTGTAATTCCGCGAATTCCATAATTTTCAAGTTTTTTAAGTAATATCTGGTGGTCAAGAGTGTCAAAGGCTTTGCTTAAGTCCATGAATACACCTATTATATGTTCTTTATTTGCCATTGCATTTGTAATTTTATCATATATTTGTATTAACGCCTGATCAGTCGAATGTCCTTTCCTGAATCCATATTGGTTAGAATTTAGAAAATGAAAAGTATCTAGAAACTTATAAAGTCTATTGTAGATAATCTTCTCATTCTCTCATTTGGCAACCATTATTTAATGTTAAAGTGGAGGAATTTCACTTATGATAACAAAAGAAGAGCAAATGTTGCTGTAACGATTAGATGGTCAAATATCTATTCCGTGTTTTTTTATCTTGAAGTATTTATTTTGGTATAAGGAATAGTTATTTCTTGTCCAATCTGGTCTGGTTCTCGCTTTCGTCAACTTGCGAAAGGTTGAATCAATGAATTAGAAAGGTAAATTAAAATTTTGTTTAACGCACTGTTCACAGATGAAACGTGGAATCGCCTTTAAAATTGCTACTTGTAACCTCTATTGAATACTCTCAACCATGTTAACCGTTTATAGATTATTAGGACGTTGAATCTAACGCCCAAGACAGGCGGCGCTCTTCTTTTTATAAATCGAATTCGGGCTACGCCCATAAAGGGGAGGGGCACTTTTCCTCATCATCCCATGAATGATCACGTGCACTTTCGTGACCCCTCCACATTGAAATGTTCTTTTCAATTTGATACCAACGTCTTGGAGTGAGGTGAACGATTCTCGACATTAGATTTATGTCATGTCACTGCCGATGGTAACATGTTGATCAGGAAGTGAAATGATAATTGAGACATTGGGCGTCATCTCTGACTCGCTCAAGAAACGAATCTCTCAGTCGAAAAAAAAAAGTTTATGCTGAATCATGCCATGGTCCTATCATGCTAAGGCTTTATAGTAGGGTACATCGCATTCAAATGTTAGGAGAATTAGGCCCTGGTTTCATGGAAGATACGACTTCAAATTACATGAAAAACGAGAAAAATGAAAAATCCAAAAATCTCAGATATATACAAATATAACCTCGAAAGACAAGCTTATACTAGAAAACTTATTCGCGAGTCATGGTAAAGCCAGATAGTAGGATATATATTACATTAATTCTTATAGAAGGTATATAAGGCTCTGGTTTCACGTAACAAACAATGGAATTTTACAAAAGAACATTTTGAAATATCAAATTACATGAAATACAAAGGCCCCTGTTCTAATCGAGAAATCTTACTTAGATCTCAGATAAATGAAAAAATCGAAAGACTACTTTGGACTTACTTGGTTCGCAAGTCGGTGGATCGTTAGACCATCTTCCAGCAGCGAGACAGGTAGACCAGGAACTCCCTTTAAGAACATAGCCCCGGTTACACCTGTACTTCCGTTTGATCCCCGCGACCAACTGTGTTTGACTGTAGAATGTAGTGTCACGGAGTTTGTAGACCACGGAACCATGTTGAAAGTCGCGGTCGTCGTGACAGTAAGCTGTTCGAAATAAAAACAAAAAAAAGTTTAAACGACATAGAAAATATATAATAAATAAAAATAAATCACTCAATCAATAAATAAATTAATTAATTAGTTAATTATTATTTAAGCAAATAAATAAACAAACAAATAAATAAATAAATAGATAAATTAATTAGTTGATTAATATATTAGCAAATAAATAAACAAATAAATAAATGAATAAATAAATAAATAAATAATGAAGCAATAATAATATGATTCTACACGCTTGAGAAGTTACTTTACAAAGCAGAAAGTACTCCTTCCCTCTGTATTTTTACACTCTAAAAATGAAGTGCTAATTGAGCTCTTAAAGAGCGTGTATAGTGACTGCACTTCGGAGTGCTGATTTGTCTAGTTCAAAAGCACTTCATTTTTTAGAGTGTACAGTTATTGAATTGAAAGAGAAAATTTTCTATATTGGCATTATTGATATACTCTCAGTTTAGAAGGAGATTCTATTTTAAAAAGAGTAAATTAAATCATTTCTTATTCAATACACTTCAATTAAATTTATATTTGACACTTTGGTTTTTTTATAAGTAACTGTAAAAGAATAACGAAATTACATTACAATTTGCCACAAACAAGGCTGGATTACCATGATTACATCATTCTTCATTAACTAACAGATTTCCTCAAAACATTTATTTACGAAAATACATGTAAATTTCGAAACTAAGACTGATTTATTAATGTCACATGTCAATGTCATCATTGTTACGGTTTCAAATATAAACGAGCGGAGATTTATTTAGAATATCCAATCAGAAATTTTGGAGAAAGCAATATCAGCTGACATTCAACTTTCAAAACTGTTTGTTGCAAGAAAGGGTGTCACTTCATAACGTCACGTTACATGAAATATATGGGATCAGGAAATATGACTTATTCAGATTATTTTACCTGAAATTCCGAGAGCAAATATTAGTTTAGAAATCATAAATTCAGGGCCATCTGTAACATTTTTTTATTTTACATTTTCTTTCCCTTCAGTATTACTGGAGCATAAATACGATTTTCTTAAAGACGCAATTTTGATAAGGTTTTCTCGGAACGAACGGAGACTCGCGATGCGTCTGCTAATTACGATAACGACCATTATCGGTTGTTCGATCGACATGAATTCTAATAACGCCGTTTCCCGCGCTTTCAGCGGTAATCATTCGAAATGTTTCGGAAATTCAACTTTTTTCGATTGGAAAGATTCAGGTGTCTCCGAACTTGCGGTCAGAAAGCTTTCAGCGAATGTAGAAGTAAGAGTTTGGAATAGGGTCGCAATTTACTATTTCCTCGCTTATATTTAATTTCTCTAACATCCTAGTGGGTAATTACGCGCCATCATGTTGTCAGTCACAATAGTTAAGGTGCACCTTAAGTAATTATCCTTTAACATGCAGATGGTAATTTACTTATTAAACATTTTTAAACGTCTTTAACACGTGAATTAAACACAACCTTGAGCATCATGGTAAGAAAATGTTATACGTGAAGTGAGTCAAATAAGAAAACAGAATGGTGAAAATGCTTAAGAAAGTTGGCAACAAATGATAAAAAATAAGTAGCCTTTATCCTGTACCACAATAGCAAAAACTGGGCTGCTAATTTTATCAGAGAGATTAACCATTAACATATCATGTGCACGTTGGCTTTAAGTCAAGCATGCTTAAATCCTCCTACGTTTATGTGGCAAAATACCCCACTGTATTAAAGTCGATATGTGACACTAATGCCTGGATGTTCCTTGACAGAGTTATGTTCATGGGCATCCTCGAGTGACATATTTTATGAGTTCATGGTCTAAAAAAAATAAAATATTATTTTGAGGAGCCAAATCCCTCAGGATCAGCTCCTTGTGGAGAGAGTTTGAAATGAAGTCAAGAGTCATTGATTTTATTTTGGCGGCCGTGTCCCACATGTGTGATTGGCGCAAAGTACATCCATTGTGGCATCACGAGAACATTTTTGACTAGGGGATGAAATTCATCGTAATAATTGACCCTTATTTTTCAAACAGTATCCTGGATTTTCTGTGAACTAAATATGCCTCTTGCACAGATGACGAGGGGTGTTTTAGTCATAGTCTGCTATCGACCGTCGGGACGGTCGGTGGTTGTTTATATCACACAATGTTATATGATTCTCCCGGAAGGTCTAATTTCTTTGATCTGTCCCCTTCAACTTCATCTTTGCATATTGTCTTTCAAACGAAGAGCAACTGGTCAGTTTGGAAAGGTCGAGAAACTTGCCCTCACGTCTATTTCAAATGAAGAACACATTGACAATCCGTATGAAAACAATCAAAGATCTCACATTTCATTAATCTCAGGTGTCTAATACCCTGAAAATGAATATAATTCACAAAAATATTCAATTACATTTAATATCCAAAAATGGAAATTGTTTTTTAGTATACTTTTGGAGAGTTCGGTTTTTTTTCGGACACGGTCCCACGCGACCGTTTCCGTGTTGGGTATGCCTGGCTCTGACCCGCATCATTTCCATCGCGGCCCCCTCAAATTTCACACCCTCGTCGAAACCGAGCTGTTCTTCTCCAAAGAAAGCCCAAAGGGGTATATCCACACCATCCGACTCAATTCAACATTTCCTCAATTTATATTATCATTTTAATCAATTTAAAAGGGGCATATTGGGGGTAAGAGGGGAGAACTGAAGTGACCCACAGGAATAAAGTTGTTACCGTTGCGACCCGACTATCTGGAGTAAACCGATGACAGTGCCGCGTCGCGTCGCAATCATGAAGCTGCAAAAAGTTTGCCAAAGCTTGTAATAGTTGTGCGGATTTCATTCAAAAAGGCGGGAGAGTATTGACTGATGACAACATAATTAATTTCATAGTCAAAATATTAGTGAATTTTATTGCAATTGATATCAGATTGCTGAAGTGATTACAGGTTAGGAAAGAGCGTGGGTGTGCTTTGGATTGGAACGACGAGGAATTACTGGATGATTTCTTTTCATCATGTTTTGCGTCAAATAGAAATAGTTCCAGACTCACGGCTGATATTTATTTGCTTTTACATTCTTGGATGACAAATATGGAATTAGGATTATCCCCAAAAAATGGCTATGTGGAATGCACGTTAATACATGAACCAATCACATAATCTCGTGGGATTTATCCATTCGATCCGTGACACAACAGCCGGATTCACGAATGTCAATGTTTGTCTGAAAACCAAACACAATGTTTGCGACGACTTTTTTTCTATACGACCTTGCTCTAACCCAAAAATTGTCAATCACGAGTATAGATGTGTTATTCAAGTATGTAATAAATTTTATTGTCACAACAAGCAGACGACATTGACAGATAACCCCGTGTAACATAGGTCGGGAAACCCATCTCAGTCTCCGTTCGGAATGTTTGCCCAAAAGGCTAAAAAAACTGCAAGATGAAAAAAGAAAAATGAGGAGGCAATAGGTCTTACGTAGCAATGTTGACAAACAAATTTATTGTCAAAAAAGTAACTAAGACTCGCATTTTCCATTTCTTTTGTTTTCTTTTCCTTTCCTTTCATTTTCGTTCTTTTTTTTTGCTAGGTCATGGAAACTTTTTTATTTGGAGGGGGCAACTGCCCCAAAACCTCCTCTATCCATCGGTGAATACGAATGTCATCGAATCATAGAGAGCACAGAAAACGTTGGCCTGATTGACACACCCATTATTTCCTGGACTCGACTCATCAAAAATCAAATTTCAAAACATTTGGACTTGGCCAGGACTTGGCCCAGTTCCTGCTTTTTGAATAAGTGAATAAGTATTTGTAATTATGCCTTTAATTTACATATTAGCCTACACACGATAAATGGTCCTGAGGAACTCGGGACTATTATTATGATTATGCTAGATAGATTGACTTTGAGGGGGTAATCAGGGCGATTGTGCACGAAAACGCTGGCTAATTCCTTCATGTTCAGTAGTACGAAGTGTGGTATTATTACACGTGAAACAAACACAAATATTTAAAGCGTAAAGGCGAAAACCAAAATGAGGAACGATTGAAATGGCAAAGAAGTAACAACTTCGTCATCAGTGAAAATCATTGACGTTCCGCTTGTCATAAGAACATTGGACCTGTCCTTCATACTGTACATGGCATTCGCCTAATACTCTAACCATGCTACAATCATACAAACGATATCGATTCCAAAACGATCAGTGGCATCCTAGTGAAAATAATGTAATGGCTTTGATCGGTCTGGAGTCGGTTTCGTTGGTGTAATATGTAACATCGGACAAAACTATAGACAGGGAGAGAGAGAAGGTAGGAGGGGGAATGGCCCTGGGAAGAAAAAAAAATCCTTGGCAGGGGTGCTGCGTGTATTATTCTCCACAGGCAGCACCCCAAAGTATTCTGTAAGGTGTGTAAAAATTGAGATATATGTTACCAAAATCGCCTTCATTTTGTAAAGAAAGTTTTTTTTTTTTGGGGGGGGCCTTTCAAATTTCTCGGGACCATTTTGATTTCCATTTTGTAGTGATTTTTTTTTAATTGACATCAGTACCCCCACTCAAAAAATATTGTTCCCAAGAAGGGCCATGGGAGGGAGAGCAAAAGAAAGTCGGCACCCAGCATTGTCAATCAGATTCATTTGTATTAGTCATTATTAATCAAATAAAAAAAGAATAGAAAATGAAATTCAATCTCCTAACAGGCTTTTAGCGTGGATTTTTGAGATGCAATCTTTGAGGGCTTGAATTCTATTTAAAAAACATTTGAACCGTTGGCATGATGAGGGGGGGGGGGGCTCGATCAGTATCAGGAAGGCAGGGTTGTTCGAGTTCATGTCACATCCAGGTCTGGGGCCCGTTGCAGAAAGAGTTGCGTTTAAACGCAAGTCAAAAAATCAACCGCAAGTCTCAAATGCGCGCTGTTGATTGGTTGAAAATCAAGTTGCGCATGATTTTTAGAGTTGCGATTGATTGCAACTCTTTCTGCAACGGCCCCCAGAGCCTTCCACAAAACATCCTAAACATGCTAAAGGGGAAGCTCACTGCAGAAAAGTTTATTCGAATAAAAAGAGATCATCGAACAAGCTTAAAACTGAATATTTAAAAGATTTCGCTTGATAAAAAATAGTTATAAAATCATGTCATCCTGGTCGGTCGGATGTGCAAATGAGGGAACGGATGATATGGATATCATCAACTCAATATATATTTTGTATTTTATTTTTTTTTAAATAAAAGTGTGGATATGTTGCATTTAAAAGGAATCGTTGATGCACTTATACAAAAATGTTGGGGAATCCATATTACATGTATTATAAGCCTACATGCAGACATGTGGAACAACAAAGATATGGCGATAAAAGATAACTCTATGTTATAGCATACTTTTGCTAAATTATGACAGTTGTACACTTTGAATATAATTAAGTTTATGACATAAAGACACACATTTAAATCACTTTTGTTCTGTTTGTGTATGTGTGTGTTTAAACAAGTTAAGCCATGGTTACGAAGAATGCATATATAACCATGATAACCTTTCCATTGTAGCATTGTAGGATTTTAAAAAAAAAGGACCGTCGACCAAGTGACTTGCTCACGGGCATAGGTGCCGTGCTCATCATCATGGATCGTGCCCGGGGATCGAACCCCTGACTTTCAAGTGTCTCATCAGGCGCCTTAGCATAGGCTATACGGCCTCGGTACCTAGAAGTTATCATTGTACAATCTTCATACGATCAACAATCTGCTTAGTCAGTCCATGTCACACTATACAGAGGAAGATTACTGGCCACGTCACAATGTAACTGATACGAAGGAATTGGAAGTTATTATCAAAGCTAATAATCGGTGACGAAAATGTCAACGTTGATCACCTTTTCCCGCGCTTTCTATCTCCCGTCAGCCCCTAATGGAACAAAGTTTAAAAACCCTCTTAGGTTTAGAGTAGTTTGATTGCTATCTAGATATTGCAAATTGAGTTGTTACATAGCCAAGTCTATATCATCTTTCACAAACTTTTGCTCTGAGTGTTTTAAATCCTTTCAAAGGACAGCTGGGACTCCAACAAAATTGTGCATTCGCGTTAACGACTATAAACAAACTAACATTACACTACGCTGAACTGTTTCGAAGAGTAAAAACAGAGATGGTTTAAACTAATTAAAGAGGCAGCGACATAATACAATTTCAAATATAACCGAATTTATATATGCTTATTTTTATTTTCTATAGACTATACAGTAGAGGGGCATAATATTGTTTTTTGTTTTTGTTTGGGACCAAGGACCTACTACATCCTTGGTGTAATTTCCCTGTTTATGTAAAAGAAATCTCGCAACCATTCACTGATAATTTTATTTTTTCAATCACAATTCATGATCTACGACATATTTGCTTTCCTGAAAGCGACCTTCCTGTGTGTGTAACTCATCAACCCCAAATTCATGTTGCAGTGAATCTGATGTTTTCGTTTATTTTTACCGCCGCCCCCCTCCCCCCCCCCCCCCCTCCTTTTGGCTTTTAACACTCTGGCGGCATTTCATGAAACAAAATATAGCCTATTTTCACCAGCTATTGTTATGAGCTACTGAAATCCTTGTATATGATTGGCTCTTAACGAATTAGACAGTGAAAATCACTGATCAGATGCTTAATGAAACCAGGGATTTCCCTGGTGAAACTGATCCCCTGAACTAGAGTGCACGCCTCGGACAATGGCCCCCTGTATAATACCCAGGCGCCGCGGCGTTGATGAAGATGCAGGGGTGTCAAGACAGGTGCGATGGTGTCTCCAAGTCGCACGATGATGATGAATTTCGAGACACTCCCTTTCATAATTTCAGGTCAGTCAGACACGCCGAGCGGATATCATGGGTTCATTATTAAAGGTAGAATCTAACATAACAAATTTCTTCTTAAAAAAATACTGAACTTTGATTCATGTTTTATTTAGTATTGTTCATAGTGGATGGAGAGAAAAAAACACTCAGGAAGAAAAAAAATCGAATTTTTAAGATATCTGTGACTGGAAAGAAAATATATAGTTCTTCGAGTGCCTGGTCTCGATAATTCAGAAGAGCCTAGGCCCGCAATGCTCCTCGATTGATAGCACAGTTGTTCTCTTTTTAGAATTTATTAAACGTAAATTGTTAATCAAACCATCCAACATTCAGCCTTTCGATCTTTCGCTAAGTTACGATGTGCATGAACCTTATATCGTCAACTACAGTTCACTGCTGTCATGGCTATGGCATATAAGGAGTCGAGGGGCAGAACATGTGCACGGGTGAAAACTGCAAATGGTTGCGAGAAAGCAAAGTGAGCGAGCAAAGAAAATAAATTAGCTTTCTAAAATGAAAATCTCATTCCTGTGACAGATTTATTATAATATCCAGGAAATCATTTATGTAAAGTATTTCCCTCTCATTTCCTTTTTTCTTCTTCATGCCTGTGCCTTTATGGTTGCAGGACCTTGGTCTCGTAACACAGACCTAAGCGATCAGTCGTGACGTTGATTTGTATGATTGATTGAAATTAATTACCAATGCATGCAGTTTTACAAACCAGCCCTAATATCGATTGCGACGTTTTGTGTGACCGGGTCCTGGTCTTCATAGGAGCATGACAGAGCATGAACCCAGGGATGTGAGGCTGAGTGATCACACCAACCCATCCATCGTCACGGCAGCGTTCAGTCATCATGGTCCGTGTAGGCGTGGAAGACAGAACTGCGGTAGGATACAACGTATCAGGTTTATCACGGAGTGATGCCCCAGGTCACACCAATGAAACCGACTCCAAACCGACCGGTGGTATGCCATTGGAAATAACGTAATAGCTTTGATCGGTCTGGAGATGGTTTTGCCGGTGTGGATGTATCATGGCAGAGATGAGACTGAGGAGCGCAATGCCCTCCCGAGCATGACTTATAAAAGAGTGCTAATAATGTGGCGTTTGGTTGGGGGCCTTTCCCCTGACATCGAATATTTTTGTTACAAAATTCTAACCTAAATATCTGATAAGAATCTTCATGTTTTCCGCGATAAAGTTTATGATCACAAATCTCCAAAGAGAAAGTGAGAGAAGCAAAGAATGATAGTTTTTTGGCCAACAAATAAAATGTAGAAAAAGATTTAATAGTTAAAACAGAAAGAAAGAAAGAAAGAAGAAAGAAAGAAAGAAAGAAAGAAAGAAATAAGAATTGAAGGAAGAGAGAGTGTGAAAGTGAGATATAATAGGACCGTACTGTCCTTGACTGGGATTTAAGTATGTCAATGACTCATTGATGACGTCACCAATACTGTTGTATTGAGAGGTACCTGGTATAATCACAAAAGTTAGACGTAAAGAAAACCTCGGAGTCCCATATCCTGTTTGGAAGTTAGCACGATATGCAATCATTAAAACGGATAACATCGCAATAGTAACCATGGTCATAGGCAGGAATGTATCCTTGGAGAACCAAAATATGTAACAATTTGAATATGTCGTACAAGCGAAAGAGCGAAGCGCCCGAGCCGAAGTTGAGTGCGGGCTTTCCTCATGTCTTTAGATACAATGGATACATACTTTGGGTAAGTGTAGTGGGAGCAATTCTGAGAGGAAATTTTTAAACTTCTAACAAGATATAGTTTGGGAAAATTTCAGAGAAGGCTTATGTTTATCTCATTATCATGATTATACACCCACAGCAATCACTGAACAAAACACGGGGATATCGTAATTATTCGTTAAACAGAACTATGAACTTGAGCCACGAGAGGTGGGAAGCACCCTCGTTGACAAGATAACCCAGAATGATGCGATAGTGACCGGAAATAGTCCCCACATAATCAACGGTAGCAACTTGTGTAATCGCCACTCTTATCGTTTTGGTGGTACAGGCAATTTTGATGAAATGTTGAACGAATACGAAAACATGAATCGAAATTTTAAGAAAAGGTTTTTGGCGGGGGGGGGGGGCGCCACTGGTATTGTGTCGTAATGAGTATGATATTAAAGTTAAAACTATTAAAAATCAAGTTTTGTGACAGATTTTAATATTTATTAAAATTTATTTTATATTCACCTCTTCCATTTCCTTTATCCTCATTCCTATCTTTTCTCAGTCGTGAGAACTCTGCTTGTTGGGGGTGCAAGTGCCCACAAGCCCCCCCCCCCCCCCTATATACACCAATGCACAATACACCAACCTTTCAATCTTCCTCTTCATCCTCCTCCTTTTATCCATCCATCCATCCAAACTTTAAGATGCCTTTAACCTTGACTGCCATCCCACCCCTATCCCGAACTCCTCCTTCGCCTTGGCATTCATCGGGGCTAATACCTGTGAAATTGATGAGGCTTTAAGGATCGCGGAGGGGTGCAAAGTGATCCGACGTGGGTAATGATCGACCCCCATACACTTGACACTGCGCGGTATACATACATGCCGAAGGATGCCTTACGAGTGTAAGTTATCTTCCAAATAATTTAAAGGAACCCATTGCATTCACATCTACATGATCAATCCATTTGATTTTGATTTCAAACGTTGCAGTGAAGTAAGTACTGTCAATGAACTTCATCCCAAAGGATATATCAAAATTCTTTATCGTTCCTTCTTCATGAAAACGCGAACAAATCCCAAGTTTGCAGCAATAATAACCAATTAATTTGTGGGCTCCTCCTAACTAACTTGGGTCATGAATGTTAAGAGAAAGATAGGAAAATTGACATGTATTTGCAAACTAAATCTACACAATCGCTTACATTTGCTTGCATTTGCTTGCATGATTGTTATACTCTCTTATTTTGCATTACCCCTCCCCGTTTTTAACATATCAGTATCAGTATCAAAACTAAAGTAACTTTGTTCTTGTTTAGACCTCAGGCATATTTCTATCTCGAATAAATCGTAAATCGAAGGAAAACTTAGTGAAGCTCTTTCACTTCCAGAATCTTGAACATGTTGAACGGTCGATCTTATTATCAGTGTAAAAAAATGCCTGATCCTGCTGCCTCTACCCAAGCTACACAAATAATGACCTGATGCGAACAGACCGATAGTGCGTGCAATATTAGTTGTTATTCGTGATAAGTTATGAGTTCACATAATAGTAACGTGTGACCGGGGCATCAGACTCGATGAAAGCAATCAGGTGGTAATATAAGCACAGGAATGCGAAACATAAGGTGTTTGGTGAAACACTTATACCACTCAAGATGTATTCGAGCGGGGTTCATCGGTGTCGCCTTTCGCTGAAACTGGACATCGGTCACGCCTTCATCATCCTCTTCATCTCTCGCCCGAGGCGCCAGACAGGTCGTCCTGGTGAATACGAGATCGAAATCGAGCGGAATATTTTCGGTTCTGCATGAATGACAATCATTTCTTAACCTGCTACGTGCCTCGAGGCAAGGGATGTCTGTCTTCTCAAAATGCGGACAACTGAGTACACTTACCACTATTCCATATTTAGCATGTCTAGGGTTCGAGACCCAGTTACCATAAGCATGGGCTTCTCTTGGAGGCCTTATTTATATGAAGACGATGATGTTTCGACGTCTAGACCTAACCGGGTGTTTTCTTCCCCAAATGAGGACAACATGGACGAGGGTAGTTTGGGAATTTTATTTGCAAGTTGAAATTAAACATTGATAAGATGTGCAGTAATGTTACAGGGCCCCGACTTACAAAGAGTTATTACAATGTCAACATGTATTATTCATGCTTGTTCAAAATATTTTCTTACTCTGATGTATATTCATGCATTCATCGTTTTCTTGAAAATTCAATGTGCTTCTCTTTGGTTACAAAGGACATTGTGCAAATGTCCTATAGAAAAAACTATGACACTGGTGGATTCCCATAGAGTTGTGATTGATTGAATCAATCGTAATTCTTGTAAGATGGAGCCCAGATCACGTAATAAATGCGGCAAAATGATTCGATAGTTTCATAGTGTTATTTTCCAGCTATATGCATCCTTTTTAAGGATTATTGTTTACAACAAAAGTACATGACTCGTTGATTATGATAAAGCACATTGACCCTACCACTGTCCTTTCTAATCAATGTTACATCACCAATTATAATCTAACATAAACACATCCGCAATGCGAGCTAAATGAAATTAGAAATGACATATGCACACGTGACCAGGGCCTCGTAACACGAAGCTTAGCAACCAATCATGGGGATGATTATTACGATTGATTATTCACAATATCCAATGCAACCAAACGTAGAAATCAGTTCAACGATCAATCGACAAGTTTTATGATACCGGGCCCAGATTGACTGAAAGATTGTGATTTGATGATTAATGTTGCTAGAACAGGTATATGAACAAATATGAAGCGAGAGATTGTTGTTCCGTTCAATTGGGAGAAATGTGATGAAACCTACATAAAAAGCAGGATTGTAAATATTTTGATCGGCGTGAATTTATGATTCATAATTATATTCACATATTATCACACTAAAAACTTTGAGTGCACAGTTATTCAATGAGATGCCTCTTAAACATGTTTTAAAAAACAACAACAACAGAGAAGTATTCACAAACGCTTGCAGGGAATAACACAGTGTGTTCACATTATGTGAAAATACGATTCACACTGTTAAATCAGTTGGAAGCTTTGGTTAAATTTATCAAATTTTAACAGTGTGAACGAGGTTTCTCATTGTGCTCAACAATGTGAACGCACTGGGAACACTGTGAAGCTAATTTCACACTGTGGACACCTCGGTAGTATGGGTGTTTACAGTGTGTCCACGTATAATAGTGAAATATATACATGGTATGTGACAATGTGAATCACACTGTTTAAATTCTCCAATTAAACAGTGTGAAGGTGTTTTCTCATTGTGTTCCACACTGTGCAAAGTGTGCACAATTTGAACACACTGTGAAACACTGTGTTCTGTCCCGTATTCAATACTACCCCCACTCCCGAGTCTGCCAGTGCTGGGCAAACCCTTCACCCGAGTTAAAGTGATTTGTTAACATTGGTTTGACTTTATAAAAATCTGAGCTAGAAGGTCACACTTGTCACCTGTGTCTGTGATATGTTCCAAAAATGAAGCCCGTAGAAAAAAATGCGTTCGAAAATGATTATTTAGTGCTTCAAAAATTGAAATATAAAGTGACCGGAAACACCATCTTGATTTCATCCCATACACTTATGTGTACTATTTAGGTGTCTATAAGACGCCTATTTACAAAATCGGGGTTTGCCTTGTAGTTTTAGCTTTTCATTCTCAATAATGGTTGTTTTCAGGTTTTATTGGTTCTAATACATGCACTTGTACACATGTTTCATCTTGGTTTGATAATTGTTTAAATCGGCTGCTCACAAAGTTAAACAATACCTTTAAGGGTCTGTATGTGCATCCTACTCGTGCCTTGTGTACTGAAGGCTCTCGCCTGTATTGGAACAGCAAGTTTTGTATGTGCTAGTCTTTGAGCGGAGGCACACTTGTTGATCAAAGTTCCAATCAGGGTCTGTGCCTGCAGACTACACCCCCCCCCATATACCATGTGAGCCAATTATCATCAGTTGGCTTTCGTATCATCGTATATCAGTATTTTAATTCCTTTGTTGACTGAGAAGATAATACGTATGCCATACATCATGAACTGAGTGCCACAAAGGCTTACGAATATTCATTAGTTAGACTAGAGCTTGGACCTATTACAAAATAGGTCCATGGTTAGAAACTATGGATATTACCCCAGTCACATTTGCTTTACGGCGGACGTACGGCGAGTCGATAACAGCCGTTTTATTCCTTTTTATTCAAACCACCAGTGTGTAGCAGTGTAACTAACAAATGTTCGACTCGCCGTATACGCCCGCCATGGAGCAAATTTGACTGAGGTATATCACATCACCATAATCACATCAGCATCATCACAGAGCAGGCCAATGGATAATTCATTGTTACCCATCCCTATAAATATACAAATAAATGGACGAATCTACTTAGGTGGACCCCCCTCCCCCCAAAAAAAAGCTGCGAGCGAGCAAAGCGAACAAATAGTGACCTCCTTAATACAAAAAATATTTTTGTGATCGATTTTGACAAAATATTTAGATTGAAAATAATATTATATTTTACCCCATTTCCTTTTCTTTCCTTTTGACCCTTTTCGTGATTTTGTAAGGGGTCCATGATCCACTCGCAAAGTCCACACGTCTATCCCTTACTGATCCGTACGCCGGTAGTCTGCTATGCAGACTCTGAATGGCTCGTGTGGTGGGATCTGCTACTGGTTTGCCAAGCAAACCAGTCTGAAAGGGAGAGCGAAGCGAGCCATTTACATCTCCAGCCTCAGTAGACCTAGTCTGCTATGCAGACTCCTTGAATCAGCTGTGGTACACACTGCAGATGTGGGTCTGCATTTGTAGACTAATACGCCAGCGCTATAGAAGACTATCGCAGGGATGAAATGACTTTGAATCATAATTCAAGCCTTACTGAACTTATCGTAGTCACGTTTCTCGCTTTTGTAAACCATAAAAATCATTCCAAATCAGACCTTTCCGTCCATGTGAATTAATTTCACTTGACATGATAATTACATGTTCACCCACAAATGAGATGTTGCACAGCCCGTATTTCCTTGTTATTAATTGAATCAGGAACCAATATAAAGCTTTCATGTCAAAACTGATATCCTTCCATCAGGCAGACGCGAGAATCCAAAGCTTATCATATGGTATGTATCTTTATAACTTCACCTCATATGGAAATATCGAAATAGATCTGAAAATCTGAAGGCCGTGTTTTCTCTTTTTACATATTGATAGAAGTTATGTATTAGTTGATTTTTATAAATATTCATTTCTATCATTTTTTGCCTATCCATTAATGTTTTTATATACATCATATTCAATTGTTAATTGCATTTAAATATTCTATCATTTTTTATTAAGTGACGGGTTTATTATATCTTTATTATTCAAGTCATCATTTATAATACTCATTCATTCATTTACTTTTGATCAATTTGTTTTAATTTGTCATCATATATTTCTTTATTCAGTTGCAATTTTATTTCTGTTTTATTTATTAATATATTACTTCCAGCATTAAATATCCCCTCCCCCTCTCTTTACCATTCTCCATGTTCCCTCTCTGCCACCTCTCTGTCTCCCTCTCTCTTTCTTTATTTCTTTCTTTCTTTCTTTTGATCGCGTTTTGATCCTATTGCCTCTACTTCTCCCAAATCCATTCATAAAATATATTGGCTACCCTTTCTGGCTTTCTCCTCATGTCTCTTAATTCATTTTATCCCTAAATTACAAACCTGTCAATTTCCTTCCTATTCTTCTATCCGTTTTATTCACGCAAAACAAAAAAGTGCAGTGAAATCTTTTGCAGGCTACATTAATGTCAAACGTGCCAAAAGAGGTAATCATTCATTCAACCTTCTTTCATAAACCACTTCAGCTCTAGCACAATCAAACCAAACTGTTATATAGCGTCCCTGATCCCCCAAAAAGCTTAAATAAATAAACACATAAATGCACAAATAAAAAAAAATATTGAATAAATAAAAAAAATGATTGAATAAATAAATAAATGAATAAGCAAATAAATAAATGAATGAATTAGTAAAAAATAAAATAATGGATACAATAAAATCAAAATAGATAAATAAATACATTCTATTCTACGTTGTCTTCGATGAATAAGACGCAATATTGGTCACGTCGATGGGGGTGACGGGAGGGGGTCGGCCATCACCCCCCTTTTTACACCCCTTTGGGACCATGATTACCCCTTCTGGATTCAACCATTCCCTGTAAGGTTATTAACATTCCACGGTGATTGCGTTATTGTCCACGGTGCCGCAACAGCCATTTAGAATGACATTTATATTGTAACTGGCGACATTTCTTATTGGACATATCAAAGCTGCGGTGAACGAAAAAAAATGCGGAATCACTCGACCAGCAACAGTAACAAATATCGTTGAATCAACTCGTCGCCTCAAATAACGCTAGAGTATCATGACGAGCCGCAGGGTTAAAGACTACCAACAAAGTGCAAGAATAATGCTTAAAATCAAACCGGGGGACAGAAATGTTACTTCGGAGGCAGAATATGCGATATGAAATGACAGATTTATTTGCAACAACAAAAAAAGAGAGTAAGAATGTTATTGTTTCGAAATGCGTTACCTGGTCTATCAAATTTCAATTTCAGAAATTGGCGTACAGCACGCGAAAGCATGGTCGGAGAAAATTGGTGGAAAACCAAGTCAAATTTGAGGAGTTGATGACCTACGATTGAACGGGAATCCTACCCCCAAAGTGCATAAAGGGGTAACTCAATTTAGAGAGTATTTCAGCTTTTTCAATTTACCTACTTAATTCAAAATTTCATGACATGAAAACAACATATGCAATATAGCCATGTTAGCATAATTGTACATGACATATACACATATAACTGTTTTTTTTTTCAAACTTACGGGTAAATTGTCAGTCTTCTGCAAGTTAAAAAAAAATTCCCCAAAGTCTGCACATCAATACATCGATTGTTAACAATCGAACACTAATAATAGGCATTTATATTGCGCCATCTATCTCGAAATGATCGTTAAAATTGTTATTATTATCATTATCATTACCCCAGATTTAGCTCAAGCAGCTTTTGAGCGTTCAGTGCATTTCAATGAATTAATCCTGCTGGGTACAACTTCACCTCACCTGGGTCGAGTGCAGTGGGTAAATTTCTTGCTGAAAACACGCCATGACTGGGATTCGAACCACGTCCCTCTGATTGAGAGACGAGAGTCGTAACCACTAGACCATAACGCCTCCACACCAATTTCAGATTGACATACTCAAACCAAGAATTGTTTTCTAATATTTCCTCAGTATCATGCGGGATAATGTTTTGTTTCTTTCTTCTTGTCTAGTCATATTTTTCTGAAAGTGTTTACCAACTTTAGGTTTAAAAAAATAACTTTTAAGTTGGTTGGATAAATTAACCAACATTACTTTAACAGTGGAGATCAGTTTTAAATTGTTGGCATTTAATAGATACATAATAGATATTCAATTAACTCTTTATTTGCAAATGTGCATAAAATACTCGTATGCGATTGAAACAAATTTGAACATGGCATCTTTTATTTCTACTCAACGTTTATAGAGGGGAAGGAGGCGCACTGGTCAAAGGGCGTCAAGAGGCATTTCGTGTCGCCACCTTAATGTTAAAATACAAGGATACGCCTCAGTCTGTGAGTTATCAAATAAAAGAGTTCAGATAAAGAACTTTAATTGATTCGTTCGATGCAAGACTTGGCGACAGCAAAAAACGCTAAGTCAGAGATCTCCTTAACTAAACTTAAACCAGTTATAAGGGCGGGGTCTCGAGTCCCCCTTTCTCCCAAGTAGTTAATCCGAGAAGAGCACGTTGCTCTATAGATTAGGAAGTCGGGAGGGATAATTCAGGTTGGCACTTCACTACGAATGATGGGAAATGTACGTGGAAGCGTGAACTTCCGGTTAAGTGGTGCTGCCAAAATCCCGATTAGACTGAGAGATTGTCAAAGTCGGAATTTAATGCATCACTTCCACCTTGGTAATATGTGATATATATTACACATGACTAAACTTAATACGTGAATTTTAAAATTTCAAATGTTTGTACATGCAATTTTCCAGAAAAATGGATTATGGTTTTGTGACGTTCTTAGTACCGATATTGGACATGTTGGACATTCATTTCGGTAATTTTGGCAGGGCTAGGGAACTGAGATGTTTCGTAACGGAAGTTTTGCGAGCGGGACAGGGCAGCATCTGAAGGGAATCTTTGTCACTCGGAGTAAAGTATATATATAGCTGTGTAGAATACTGAAAAATAGGTCTGAAAAGGGGGGTCATCAAAGTGGCACGCCCCCGTACCACCAATATATGTGAGTGCCCCCGGAGTTCCGAGATCTGCAATTTTTCTTAATTCTATTCCTTAAAGTTCTACCCCTACACTTTTCTGTTCGCTTACATGATGTATGTGCATGTATTATCGTGTATCTTTGCACTTAATATCTGTATCATATAGGTGATCTAAAAAAATTTGAGGAGGGGGAACGGTCCCCCCTAAATTTGTTGTTGATGACCTTTTTTTTTTTTTGCTTGTTAATTTTATTTTCCTACTACGTCCCCAAAAAATTTTTGGGTTGAGAACCTTTTTTTTTTTTTTGCTTGTCAAATTTTTTTTGGTTGTCCCCTCCTAAAATTTTTGGCTTCCGCCGCCTTTGCCCCATAGACCGCGCAGTTATTGATAATTTCAGTATATTATTTTGAGCTTTTGTGACTGTGAATGTGAAACAGACATCATAAAGAGAGGGGTAAACGTAAAAAGAAACAATAAAAAGGGTATGATATTCATATGATTCTCATCATGCTCCTAGTACTAAAAGAGTGAAGGATGCCACTTTCATGGATAATGCCCCTGCCACACTCGCATAATCGATTCCAGACCGATCAAAGCTATTACGTTATTGTCAATGACATACCATCGGTCGGTTTGGAACAGGTTTCGTTGGTGTTACTGTGTCATCGGTGTGAGAATCTTCTTGAAAAATAGTCTGAACCCTGGACAACCTCAGGAACAGTTTAAGAGTGTTCAGAGACCAACGAAACCTTGGACCACCTCTTGGAGGTTCCGCATATTTCACGCGGTATTATCAATGACCCTCGACGTCCACGGGTTCGACGTCCTTACGGAATCCCTCACGAAGTCAGGCGCGAAACACTTGGTAAGATCTCATCCAAATCATTCTCGCTCGTACAGTTTTGAGAAAATAAACTCCAGGACCAAGGACAGCATTGGACATCAAAGACGACCGCCCAAAGTCGAATGTCCTTTGATAGAGCTGTGACATCAAACAGGTTGGATGTACTTGGTCCTACTCGAACACAACCTGAAACGGTCGGTATTTAGTCTGACCATGGACGCTGTTAACTAAATCCCAAATTCACAGACGATGAAATGATTTTCAAAAGAGCCACATAATCGTCTGATTTATAGAAATATAAGAAATCAGTGTCTCAGATAAAATGGCACTCGACACCTGAAGGGAACTCGTTGACGAACAGAGCCCATGGTTTCCATCAAACGACCATGGTCTAGTGAATCTGAACAACGTTCTGATCTTGGACCAACTGAGATACAAACATGTTAAAAACACGCTCATGACCTTAAGATCATAGAAGAATTACACCACTTTTATAAAAACGGGCTTGTACACAGGCTCCAGAAAACTGACAAAAGGGAATCTATTACTATCACTGGGCTAAAAGCCATGTCGACTAAAGACTCATAAATGGTTCCATGCTGAGTGTTCAATATCCTATTCTCCAAGGTGTAATGCAAAGCGGAAATAATTCATAATGCCTTCATTGTCGACCATCAATGGCATCCCTTACCGTTTTTCTTATTCGATCGGAAATGTTGCCATACAGTAATAGAAATGTTTAAAGGCTATTTTTGCATCTATTCGAGTCATGACTGCACGCAGAATTTGTTCCAAGGGATGGCGGGAGGGGGGTTAATACGTTAAATGTTCGATTATGCTCAGCATGCTCAGAGAACGAAACGGTCATGCTTATCACAAAAGCATTCTCTTTATTGTATTTTTACTATTTTTTCTCTCTTCTTTGGCAATTCAGACCTACAGTGAATATTCTTATACGCAGTCATTTGATACACCGTGGAGTTTAACTTAATACGAGATGTATGAACATAATACAAATAACAACACTGGTTGTTACATTGACACCAAGAATTCAACATAGTACTTAGTGAGGGCCTCTGTAAGCACCGTTAGTGTATTTTTAACACCCCTCTTTTGGATTGCCAAAGTAGCAGCATATAAACTTATCAATACAGCATTCATTCAGCCATGTATCTAAGCACTCCATTATATCCTTTATTTTATTTTATTTTAGCGGAAAAAATCGCATACCACACTGTAAAAACTGTGGTGTTGAAACTGACACCAATTGGTGTTAATAGAGGACCACACCCTGAGGTGTTAAAATAATACCCTAGAGATTGAACATAACACCAAAGAATGTAAATATAACAATCATAGGTGTTGTAATAACACCTATAGGTGTAAAACTAATACCACCAATTCAACACCGCTGTAAAATAAATGGTGTGGTCCTATGTACACCGGTTAACACCACAGTTTTTGCTGTGTAGCTTGCCCCAAGAAGATTGTCCACCTGTAGCAAAATAATATCATGAAAATCATTGTATTGAGGAACACAGTAAAACGAACTCGCATTTTGTTGTTCATTTTTGCATGGAAAACTATCTTCAGACACAGATAGAAGTAATTTCCTCTCACTATCCATATTGATTTGTCATTTTGAAAACACCATATGAAGGAACTTCTTCGAAGTGTCTCTTGGCTTGGGCAAGAACGATCGATTTTTGCTGTAATTTCCGGCACAATTCCTTTTGGAATCTTCTCACCTGTCTTTAAGAAGTATCCCAGCGATTTACAAATAACTGATACATTTATGTCCATCTATATTATGATGTATGTGCTTGTTTATCTCATCACCTATGTCAAGAAACCAGGAGATGGAAGGTTCTCGGTTTCCGTCGACAAATCTACCGATTTGTGTATTCTCTTTATTAATCCTCATGAATAACGGTATAATGTGTCGAATTTCTGTCTCTCGGTACAACAGCCCGAAAATTACCACTTATCAGGAAACAACACGAAATTGATAAAACAAAACAGATCGATGACTTAATCAACCTAACAGAAAAGAAAGTGTCTAAATGAACGGAAATGGGTAAATAAATAATTACCAAATCAATTTAAATGAACCAGGAGATGAACGAATAAATAGATAGGTATGTCCAAAAAAATAACAAAGCCATAAAATGATACTAATTTAAAATGAATAAGCAGATGTAGCAAATATATACATGTAAAATCGATTAATTGGCAATAAAACGGTGCATTCTAAAAATGAAGTGCCAATTTAGCTCTTAAAGAGCGTGTATAGTGACTGCACTTCGGAGTGCTGATTTGTCTACTTCAAATTTGAACTAGACAAATCAGCACTCCGAAGTGCAGTCACGTCACTATACACGCTCTTTAAGAGCTAAATTAGCACTTCATTTTTAGAGTAAGTGTAAAGTAGGAAGACACAATTTTGTTGTTTTTTGTCGAACGAATGAATAAATAAAAAAGCATATTCTTCTGTTTTGTAGAAAGCGTTAATGAGCTTGCATGCACCACTGCATCAGGGGCAAAATTTCTATTTAAACACTCACGGGCGAGAAAACGAAGCGAGCGAAAAATTATGTTGGCATTTGTGAACTGAAAATTTGATTTTGTGAAGTAATCATGGTAATGATATTCAGAAAATGTCATTTTTTGCCCATTTGCCTTTCGTTTGCTTTATTCTCCCCTGCCTTTTTTCTCTTTTTTTTTTTGGTGACGGAACGTGTGGGGTCCGGTGCCCCAAGCCCCTCTCTAACACCGCATCGCATTGTACCGATCATTTCGGAACATGATCTGACTGAAGCAGTGACGCATTATTATTATGAAGAAGACCACCGTCCTTTACTGCGATCCAAATTAAGAAGGATGACAAACTTGCAGTTGTGAAAAGGCATCTCACTTGTGTCGCTTCCAGACACGCGTCGTTACCTCAGAAACTTGTGTTCAGAGACTGAGGGAATCATGATTCATGACAGTTTCGCGCCCTTTTTCACTCCGAGGAGGGCGGGAAATTGTCCTACGTACGTCTTTACATTGTTATATAGTGATCAAATCATGTAGGAGGGATAGCTGAAATGTAGTGGGATAAGGATCGTTCACTTTGTAGTTCCCCATTCCCCTAAAAGGAATCAAATAAATAAATTTAAAAAAAAATTAATTGTTAAACATCCAAATAAATTGAGGAATGAGATCTGTAATCTCGAGTCACTTCATCTCGCAATGTTGCAAGATAAATATAGATGGATTAATTCGTAAATAGGCCTATGATTAACTGGTAAAATGATTGATAAATGAACGAAATTAATACCTATGTAACAAGTGCGTTTTCTCTTGGTGTAACCAAACTTTGCCCATGAGTTCACTCTCTCTGCATTTATTTATTTTTTTGATTTATTCATTTACTTGTTTGGGGGGCTACTATTGTTCTCTACCTCCTTCAGTCCCCCTTATAGAGGAAGGAGAAAGTCATTGCCCTAAACATTCATCCCAACTACCAGGTATCTGTGCCTCCGTCTATTAAAAAAAGAGCCTCTTGAAAGTGTCACATTTGCTGATTCGAGAAGAAATAGATGGGTAAAATCATGTACCATGATCCTGATGCTCCGCAAATTGGCAACTCAAAATAGAACAGGTTCGCATAAAATTATTTTTAGACAAACGAAAAAAAATGAAAAGAAAAAAGTGATGGATCCTTTTAAACCTCAATAAATTAGTAGATCCACAATTAACTTCTTCGTACATAACAACATTATCATGCGTTAATTTTCTTATCCAAACTGGCGTAAGGAAGTTGACGACTCATAAATAGTACAAATATTGCCTTTAAATTGATACAGCAATGTCCCGCACAACAGGTGCTTTATAATTCTATTAGGGTATGTTGCAAAGATCGCGAAGGCGCGGGGAGTCACATCGTGCGAACCGGGATTGGAGCAGCGTCGTGTCGCACATTGTGTTATTTTCACATTCCCTTCCAATCGATTCATCAATTGCAATTGATTTTAAGATCAATTTAAGATTGATGCAACATCGATATCCCAGGGTGAATACAACAATGAGTTGATTTATTGAATAAAATTTGGAATGTATATGATACATGGAGTTGACAAAGATCGCTTTGTCAGGAGAGATCCAAGTGATGTTACATCATTCTAAAATTGATTCTAAGATTGATAAATAGCGAATAAACGCACTTGTTATACGCATTCCATTTTGCCCGCAGCGTCCTTCTCTCAAAAAAGTTGAAGTCATCATTATTTTCAAACTTGTTCGAGCTGCAATCATAAAAAAAAGACATTCAAGAAGGTAAAATGAATTTGAATGTGGAAAAGTGAATACCTATGACAAACAAAACAAAGGACACAGAAGAACCTGAGATGGATACCCTGAAATAAGACGACAGATACATTTAAGAACAAATATAAACCATATACAAAAAAGAGAGAGAATTTCGAAGAAGATCTATAGATATCGCAAGTTTCTGAGTATGAAGAGTCACCTGTTGTCTTCGAAGTTATTAAGTGTGATGACAAAGAAACCTGGAAATAGAAACATCGACTAGAGGACCGGAAAATAACAGTTCTTGTGAGCACAACAAAGATAAATGACGATCGGGAAGATATCTCTGACAATTGCGACAATCGATCAAGCTCAACGGTACCAAAATCATGAAAATGACTTTAATATTCAGGTTTAGTGGTCAGATGTGTCTTTCTCTCCATTCTCTTGTGGTTATTGCTGTCTGTGAATCCTCTAAGGTCAAGGATAATTTGTTCTTCTTCTTTTTTTTTTTGGGGGGGGGCGTGGAGGTGGGCTCCGTGACACTTGAGAAGACCTTAAAACGGTTTAATGCCCATCTGTGTAAAGAGTGACAGTTTTGAATGTGACGATGTAAAAACAACAATAGCAGAACTTTCAATTATTCATGTATGCTTTATTAATGTCGACCACAGAAATGATGGAGATATTAAATGATAGTAAACAGATGAAATCACATAAAATGAAATTAATTTGGAAAATACCTGAAATGCTGTTCTCAAAGTCCAGCGACTTATTTTCATTCTCAATTGTAAACTGTATATCTCCATGTATTCGCTTCTTCCGTAATTCACAACATGGCAGAATATATATCTTAAGCTGCCGACCAATTAAAATCTATTACACTATTAAATTTAACTTTATTTCACATTTTGAACGATTTTAGTGGTTGGATAAAACGCCTTCTCGGGTTTCTAAAAAAAAACCTAATTATTATACCATGATACCTGAAATACATATATAAAAAAACTTAAAATTACGGTGTAAAAAAAGACAAGATGAAAAACATGAGTAGTGACGTCATGTGAAACCCATTCAAACCCAAACCAGACGAATTCCAATGAAATATTTAATTGTATCTTATATTTTAAAAAATCGAACCTCACGTACGCACTTTGAGGTTATTTTAGCAGTTTAGACCTTTCTGCCCCCTGCCTGTGTGCCGCCCATAACGCCGTTCTATATTTAATTGTGAAGACTCATCCGCCCAAACTAATTTTCGTGGTCTTAACCCTAGTCAACTTCGGCTCCCTGTTAATTATAATGGAGTTGTAACCAACATGTGGCATCAGAAGTAGATAACGTGAAACATGACTCTGCTAATTCAACTCTTTCGTTCCGCTTTTATAGATTTTTTTTCATCGTAAAGTCTCTCCTGTAAAGTCTTTTACTTCGTTATGAGTGATGTGCACGGGCGGAAATCCCAGGGGGGACAGGGGGACGTGTCCCCCCTACTAAAAATAGTAGGGGAGACACAATGTCAAATGTCCCCCTACTATTTGTGATCATTTATGATAGTAAGGAATACATCATTCAAAATCGAAATAAAACATGTATTTTACGACGAGATGCCCTTACTTTTTTTTTCTTTTTTTTTTTGCTTGTCTAATTTATTGTCGTCAAAATAACCTTAAATTTTGGGGTGATAACCTTTTTTTGTTTTGTTTGTTTGTCAAATTTTCCAGCCCCTTGTCCCCCCTACCTTTTGGGGGAGATTTCCGCCCCTGGTGATGTGACGTATCTACCGGAGCATATCTATCCCTAAATCAACACGTAGAATTTTGATGAAAAAAATTGATAAAAATTGATTTGTTTACTTTGTTACTAATCGAAACTTAGATTAAGTTTTAGTGCCAAAAGAAAAAAAAAGTAAATCTCCATCGTTCATTTAAAATCATGAAGAGAGAAATATAGGCCAAAATGAGATATTCAGCATGTCATTAACATCGACTGATTCCTATCTCTCCTATTTATATACTAGCAGTTCATTGAATCATTGACCATATACTATTATTGACACCCCCCATGATTTCGAAAACCCCGAAGTGCCTGTAAACTTTATATGCTATACTCCACTGATATTTTTTCTCATTAATTCCTACACGTAATGGTAGGGATAAACAGAGGTTATGACAAGGGGCAAATAAACAAAATTCCGCGCCCTATACAGCTATATACCCCGTACAACACAGCATAATTGTGCCATTCAAAATGAAACGGATTTGACGTCTGTTTGCAATATGAAACAGATTTCATCTGCACTTCTTAGTACTTCTGCATACTGAAACAAGTCTTCAAGAAATAATTAGTAGTTTTGTTGTCCGAACTTTTCCCGAGTTTGTGAAGAGACAGAAAGAAGAAGCTTCACAACACTATTTGTCCGATAAACTACCTCGTTTAGGCTTGACCCTTCACCTTCTTCAGTCAAGTACTTCATCTCACTTATCTTATCCATTAGCCTATGGGGTGGGAAGGGGCGACAAGACAGAAATAGGGCTTATCAGGAGGGCTGAGTTAATTACATGCTGACTGTCTGGCTCCATCGATATTTATATCGTAAAATAATTTAAACATATCACATCCGTTATCTCAACAATGCCCATAGTGGTAGCTGTAACTTGTCAGTGCTGTCGAAGATATTATTGTTTGTTTTGAAATATAATTTCATTTATTCTTCCAGTGACATTTGCAAAAAAAAAAGAGGAGTAAAACAGAAACTGACAAAAAACTTCATGAAATAATAGATCAAGGGTCTCATAAACATAAACATGCACATAAATTTAATTTATCTATTCAAATGGTCCATTCATTTTCAAATTTCACTGAAATATGATTAAAAACTGTTGGTCACAAGGGCACAATGGCCACATCACGTCGAACCCAACCCCTCCTACTCCACAGCCGCCCTTGAAAAAAAAGACGAGGAAACCAAGTTTTCTCTCTAAAACATTGCATACTGTAAAATACATGATCGCTGACATATTTAAACCTAACTATATACATTGATATGCATCTATTAGCGTTTGGATGACATGAAATAAACCATGTGTATGGTATAATGGTATATGTCTATGGTTCCTATGGAAACCAGACCACTCTCTTGTCCTGTCCAAAAACCTTAGCTAGAATAGAATAGAAATCGAAAGGCAATTTTCATGTCCATCTGCGCAGCGTGTTTCGATATAACAAACAAACGCGTTTTGACAAAATATTCCCAACGGCATGGTTTTGGGAAAATTGACAGGGAGAGAAAAGGAAAATAAAATAAATGGCCAAGATATGAGAGAAATATTTGGATGTCTGCTCGAGAAATTAAATCTCATGAGTCCGCGAGAAAGGCAAATTATTTCCTACTTTCTTCCCACTTTCTTTGTCACGTTATACGTTTGTTTTTTCCCTAATAAGAGTGGTGTATGGAAAATGAAATGGGGCGAGGTTACGGGTAGCACAACAAGAACAATCGCCCTACATTGTAGTAATAATTTCATTTTCATTAATATTTTTTTATATATCTTAGAAAGCTTCAAAAGTATCTACATTTTTAAGATCATATCTGAAAATATCCTAAGGTTGTCATCCCCGGTTACTATTTTGCAGTTTTTGCATATTATGTTATGTGGAGTATAGGCCAATAGGCCTACATAATGTCAATAACCATTCCCGAAGTAACATTCGAAAAAAAAGTTTCAGCATTAATATAAATGATAATACGTATTAAAAAAACAGATGTTTCTTTTATCAAAATTTCATTGACAAAAATTGAGCGAGCGAAAGACGAGGAATAAATGATGCCATAATGAATCATTGCCGCTTGACCAGGTCGGCATAACAATGTTCATGGTCGCAAAAATGTTAAGTAAAAATGTTCCCTTATTGACCATCTTGCAAGATCATTATCTCGACAAGGGCTTGAGTTTAGAAGTTATTGGCACATCACCATGATCACAATATAACTTCTCGTCTTCATGATGTCCAATAAAGAAACACACTTTTAAGCGACATTGATGGGCACCTTTAGCCTATAGGCGACATGCATGGCAAGGGAAGTTCTAAATTAAGATGACTAAATGAACCCCATCCAAAATTGAAAATTGAATAATGATGAACAAATCATATTCAAAATAATACAAGAGGAAGATAAGTTGAGGATGTTGATTTTTCTGAAACACAAAGTGTTTGGTTCAAACTGGGTGAAATATCGTTCGGCCGTTTACCTTTTTCAAAATTGCGACTGAAATTTCAAATAAACACCCCTGATAGATGACCGTGATTCTTGAAAAGTGAAAAGGGTCTTTGCCAGTAACGTCAATCGTATCAGAGATTAATAATGACATCTAGGCGATTTATACGATATTACGTACAAGACGGCACTGTTGTATTTCATTTTCAACCTAAATTGTATATTTTCAACCTAAATTGTATAACTTCTTGGGTTATTCATTCACTTAAACCGGTTTTCAATGATGATTAATATCACGAGCCATGCATGGCAATACATGATTTAGAAACGATTTTAATAATGAATGTCATGTCAATAGGTTAATAACAAATCAGAAACAGGTGCCTCATACGGCATGGATCGACGACACGAATAATCATGATAACTGGCCTTGCAAATACCCCTTCCGTGAAACTTGGTCCTGGTTTTGGGTCAGAGTGTAACATTCTGAGAACGGACAAATGCATGGCAGAAAAGTAATAATAACTTTTCAAGACTGTCAAGGCCGCTAGAAAGTTAATAATCTCAGGGTTAATGATTGGGCTTTATACCACAAAGCATTTCGACAATTGATGAATGAAATATATTAGAGTCACTCGGATAAGATTTCCTGTTTACAAAGGAGAACAAAACATGTTCTTCCTTCTGAAACGGGTGACAATTCAAAAGAATGGGGTATTATTTACTCCATATGAAAGGTTTGTCACTGGACGTTAGATTTCAGAGAAGGGACAACTTGAAATTCTAAGGGTAAATGACTGGCCTGACATGTTGCCTGAAGTCTGTGTCAATGGCTTTTAAAAACACAGTTTTACATGAGGGGCACAAAGAGGGGTGTACCCCATATATATTTCCATCCCCCATCCCCACGAATGAAAGAAATAAAAGTTGAAATAAACCAATGACTGAATCTCCAAAGGGAGCTGCGTTAAAGGAAACCCAAACCCAAGAAAAAAGACAATGTATTGGAAAGAGTAAAATGCGAGCAACAATCTAAAATCATTTCATAAAAAAAAATTGTTGTGAAACAAGCAAAATATGGACGTTTAATAAGTCTTGTTGTACTTTCTATGAGGATCCTCAATTTGGCAAACATGCCTCAAAATGGCTGATTTGTGGTCCCCATTTGTTTTGTACAAAATTTTTGAGATTTTACCAATTTTCTTTCAAATGGCATATTGCCTCATCTGAGCATAACACATGTCATTGAAAAATATAATTCACACCACATATTATCTCAAGGTCAGGAGGAGATGATGTGAAATGTGTAATATAAAGGGGGAAATCTGAAACTTTTGTACAAAACAAATGGAGGGTTGTCCAAAAAATCAGCAATTTTAAGGCATGTTTGCCAACTTGAGGATCCCATTCCCCATAGAAAGTACAACAAGACTTTTTAAACGTCCATATCTTGCCTATTTAATAGTCGATTTTGATGAAACTTGTTTTGAATTGTTCCATTTGTTTTACTCTTTCCAATAAGATACTTTTCTTCTTGGGTTTGGTTTCCTTTAACTAACCAGCTAAGTGAGAGAAAAATGTATGACACTCGAAAGATTTGTCATAAAATGGCATTTATCGGTGCCCCTCAATACCGTTTTAGCGCCCCTCCATCATAGACCCAATATCCCACTGCTAGGCGAAAGATAAAATGATCTCCATGTCATATTCTATTTCCTTTTCAACACTATTTTCCAATGCAGAATATCGTATTTTAATCGGCTCTTTGATATTATGCGTTTCCTTCCATACAGACCCTATTAGTGCTGTGCTTGTAGATCAATGTATTTATGTCTGCCAAATTAATGAAAGGCATTTTGCTTTTTCGTTCGTTAAACGGAAAGTGATCCAAATCAACGTGATCAATAAAAGGAAAAAAATACTTTTCACAAAAAAAATACAATTTAAATGGCATAGGCCTGGGTCTACCATGTCCTAAATGTTTGATTAAAACAACCATGGATAAACAGGTTATCTTCTTGCTAAATTGAATGGCATACAGGTCTGGAAGGTGAGAAGTTATTTGTCGAGTACATAATTACATACACCTCTGAACTAGTATGACATTTTGACACTAATCACTAAGCGGTTATAGAGTTTGTATTTGTTTTTGTCAATCTACTAGTTACGGAGAAGCTTGATTTGTCATCATTTTTTCGGAGTAAAACGAATTCAAAGTTAAATAATTTCCGATCGATAATGACTCCATACAAGACAAATGATACAATAATATCTAAGCTAAGCGATGAAAGTACTAAAGACCTTTAGATTTGACGGATTTACGATTTGACCCGGTATGGATTGACCCGATTAGATGCTTTCAGAAACTGTTTCAACCGTTTCCCCAGACTCCCAAGTTTTAAGTCCCCCCGGAAAGTTTCTTTTCCCCACCCCGAAGTCTTAGGGCTTTGGGGGCTGAGAGCCGCTCAAGTTCATGTTGACTCGCTGGCAATCCCGCTCCCAAATCGCACGAGATTGAATTATTTTGAAAAATTATATCGGTCATAAACGCCGTCATTTTATTGCTTCGGCTCCTCCCACTTTCTCCTGCCTGGGAGCTCCCCCGTGTGGCAGACGGCTCGCTACTGGAGGGTGATCCCCACAAGTTTATGTTTGAGCAATTTGGAGGTAGATTAATAACGTCAACAGTAATTGTTGGCGATTTTGTTTTTTTTGGGCCCCGTCTTACAAGGAGCTACGATTTATCCAATCAACCACAACTGTATGGAAATCCATTCTTTCTCTAGGAACTTTGCGCAATGTCCTTTGTAAAGAAAGAGTACACTGTAAAAAATGAAGTGCTAATTTAGCACTTACAGTGCTTGCATAGGGAATGCACTACGAGTGTTAATTTTCTATATAGTTTAAATTTTAACTAGAAAATCAGCACTCGTAGTGCAGTCCCTATACACGCACTGTAAGTGCTAAATTTAGCACTTCATTTTTTACAGTGTAGCACACTAAATTTTTTAAAAGAAGACAATGAATGTAAGAATATTCAGCATATCTAGAAAATATTTTGAACAACACATGCAATTCATATGTTGACGTTGCTGGCTTTCCATAGTTGTGATTGATCGGATCAATCGTAACTCTTCGTAAGACGCGGCCCTGTTGTACCCTGCTGCGTTTTGGTTCGTCCTCCTATACATCGAGCATTTGTGTTGGTTATGATTAAGAGTATACCTTGCTAATAATGACATGATTGTGTGATATATTGGTTATCTTTAGTAAACAGTCATTCAAGTTGTGTTTTCTTTACCAATACGAACAACAACGCATGCACAAACAACACTTGGATTTATTGGTAATTTACGAGTCATTTCCTTGGAGTTTTGGGAACAGGTACCAGTTCAGGAGTCGAGATATTTTATTGTGAAGGAATATTGAAAAATGCATGTTTTTAGATATACGTTTTACGATTTTTATATAGCACATAGCAGGGAGAATTTCCTGTAAATGAGCAAACAAGTATAACAAGTGTCAATTTCAATAAACTGATCATAGGATATTTAAGGTTATTCCAATGTAAATTTAAAGATACGGTTGAGAGTTTGCTCCTTAAAATACCTAGAAATTGAATATTTAATATGCATAATTCTTATTCGCTCCATAAAGAAAATGAGAAATGACAATCGCAACAATTGACTGCTTAATTATATGAAACAAACACACAAAGATAACTTTTGTCCACTTTTGTGTGATTTGAAAAATGACGTTCTATATTGTGAAAAAGCACCACAGACAGACTGGAAATGATGGAGGGGAGACAATGATCTGGGGCCCGTAACACAAAGCTGAGCAACCATCGTAGGACATATTTTATGATTGATTGCATTGACTACAATGCACAATTAATCGTAACAATCAAGCTTACGATTAATCGCTGACCTTTGTGTTACAGGTGCCATGTAAGGAGCACTTCACACAAAATAAATGAAATTGACCCAGTAACAGATATACAATAGGAAGAAAATCTACACCCTCCCCCCCTCGCCTCGAACCATCAGAACACCGTCACCATTTAGCATCTTGATTCATCTTTTTCGCTCGCGTGATCATCGGAGCTAACGTGATCTATTAAATGAAAGCTCAATTTACACCAGGCCATTCTTACAACTATTTTTAGATTGAAAAACTCAGCGGGATGATTTCACACGTGGACAATGAAATTTCCGATGATAAAAAAGAATCGGATCGACATTGAAGACTCCTCGTCTCTGGAAACAGAGGTACACATTGCCTAGCAGGTTGTATGCAGGTCGCTATCAGAGTTTCGCCTTTTATCGTTTCTTCTGAGCCTTTTCAATATGCTTTATGATAACATGGATCCACTGATTTGAATTATTAATAAAGCGAAAAAAATTGTCAAGATGTGTACCTATTCTCGGTGCTCGTTTTTCTGAGTAAAGGGGATAACAAAATGTAAATAATAATCATATTAATAAATAATAAAAAATAAACGCGCAAGCGAGGAAACGTAAGGGAACAAGCTGTTCTGGGTGTATGTTCTTCTTCTTTCTCTTCTTCTTCTTCTTCTTTTTCTTCTTCTTTCTCTTCTTCTTCTTCTTTTTCTTCTTCTTCTTCTTCTTCATCATCATCTTCTTCTTCTTTATCTTACGGTTGCTGTTGATTGGTTTTTGTTGTTCATTTCAGAAATATTATTTCTCGTTCTATGGATTTAAAAGAAATCTTGCACTTGATAATTGGGTTTGACTTTGAACTACTCGAGGAAAACATGTCTACGCGTCCAATATAGTAGAACTCGGGAACATGCAACTATCTGTATTCTGTATTTAAATAATTCTACCCCATTTTGTGTTTATTTTCCTTTCCCTTCGTCTTGTTATTACCTATCATCAGCCCCACTTCATGTATTTACACACCACCATCTTGATCCCTTACCCATCATCAAATCGAATGCAATAGGGGTGGGGATATCATGCTTCACCCCCCCCCCCTTAAAACCTCAGTAGGGCATCTTTAGCTCAAGTACACACAAAAAAATGTCCACAAAACTAAGAAAAAATGTACTTAAATATCAAAGAAATCCCAAAGAAGTAATCGTCTTTTTTAACCGCTCGTCTATCAGATTATTTTGAATGATTCTATTGTAAATGTAAAAAAGATATTACCTCGTCTGAGATATATGTTCTTTATTCCTATTTCTCTCGATGTATGTCACTATTTGAGTTTTAAATGGTATGTTACTTTATACATGTTGTAGGGGAGATCATGAAGCTGACAGTTGACCACGCAGGCGAGACGCGTAGGAATTCAAGACTTGAGAAAATGCCCATTTGATTATCCTAAACTGCACGAAATGGCAAAGTGGGGGCGAGGGAGCGCCGGTGTAGGGTGGGGCGCCGACGGGAGGGGCGGTCTACTTGGAGATAAGAAAGTAGATCGTGAGGAAGCATGAAGGCGGGGTTTCCTCTTCATTTTCTCACTCGCCTTCCCTTGTCATTAACATAAACTCAAATCTCTCCATGTTGTATATTTTTGCATTAAAGGGGGAGGGGTACACAGGGGTGGCGCCATGTGGGTGACAGGGGGACCACCGCCCCCTATGATATTTCTTGTACTAGTAGTGGAAAAAGAATCAAAAAGAGGGAAGGGGTGGGGGAAAAGAAACTGGTGAGGAGGAATGTTAGATCTGTGCCACGGAACTCAATAATTTTCCAATAATTCAGTTGAGAAAAAATATGACATCACTGGTAAGTCGTGACATCACCAGTAAGGCACCCCCCCTTCACAATATCCTGCCACCGCTCCTGGGAGAATATGCCCCTGAAGACCCTTAGCTACCCCTCTCATGACATGCCTACTTGTAATACTTCTGAGTTGAATGTTTTCAACTGGTATTCGTTCTCCTATTTATTGGACCCGACCCGTTTCCCATCACCTTCGCATAAATCGAATCATACACCGCGGAAGGTATAGATTTGTAAATCGACCGAGTTTCATGTGTGCAAATACAAAAAAAGTACAATTGCGTTGACCGAAGACGAAATAGTGAGAAAGTGGACTTTTTGAGAGAATCGAGGGTGCGAGAGAGAACGGTTGAATATTGACAAAAAATAATATTGGAGTCAAATATAAGAAATAAGGAATGATAAAGGGGAAAAGGAAAGAAACAAACAAACAAAGAAAGAAAGAAAAAAAAGGAGTGAAAGGGAGAGAAAGAACAAATGATAGAAAACTATAACGAAGGAAGGAACTATAAATAAAAGAAAATATTAACGAACAAAAATAAATGGATCAATCATTACACGAATGAATGATGAATGAGTGTGTGATTATATGGATGAATAAATGAATGAACGAACGAACGGACGAACGAATTAATGACATGAATAAGCCGAAAAACAAGAACAAAAAACTAGAAAGTACAATACGAAATCATGAAACAGTTTCGGAAATAATGTATTGCCATGATATTAATAACAGAGAAAGACTGTCACATATATCAAAGCAACATAATATTTCCGAATTTTGACCTTGGTTCACTTCACTTTTTTTCTAGTTTGCGTTGACAGATAAGTCTAGCAGTACTTGGAATCAATCGAAGTTATGAATTGCACAATTTGAATTTACTCAAAACACAAAAATGACGTTAGAAGATAATGTGAAATCATAAAATTCGGATGCTATATAGAATTTCTATTCTAAGACTGGAAAGGCTTTTGTAAAATTTACAATTTACAAACTAGCATTTTAGACCTACTCTAAATAAGCCTCTAACAGGTTTCACACGAATTTAACTTTGCTGTGGATCTTTCGTTGACTACTCGTTGCAAGATCTTGGTAAAAAAATAATAGGGAGAATGACGATGCAATGCTCTGTATTAAGCACTTTAATCAAAGCTCTAACTAAAATGAGGTATTAGTAGTGTTTACTAGCGCAATGATGTAACTGGGTCTTCCGTGATTGGGGATGAGAACGTCCATCTTCACCCCTCCCATGACCTCACCTCCCCCTCCCGTCCCCTTGTGAATATTATGACCTCTCCATCTTCCTAGCCCTTTCGGCAATCCTCGTTCTTTTTACTCCCCCTTCACCCCTCCCCCAATCGCATATATTTGTTTATTATACCCATCTCACTTTGTTTAAATCTTGCATTATATGTTTAAAAGTCATGTACAGATCACGTGACTAACATGTCATGGAGGAACTTATTTCATTTGAACGTATATACTTTTTTAAAAACGTTTTGACATTTTGCACATTTATCGTGTTCATTAATCATTTTAATCGGAAGCAAAGACATTACCGACCAAAATAGATAAACTTTCATAACAATTTTTCCCAAAGCCCATGCTACGTTTACCGCGTCCGTAGCTACACCCATGTAATGTCACTTCGAAACCTCAAGATAATCTAGTTTCTGTCTTTAAGTCGCGACGCTCCAAAAACATACAAACATCTCAATATCTATTTTCTATGACACATTCGAGAAGAAAAACACCCATCTAAATAGAACAAATAAAAATAAGTTGATAAAGTGTTAAAGTGCTCCATTCGGTGAACTTAAAGGGATTCCACGGCCTTGCGGGACATTTACTTCATCTTCCCTAATTTGAATAAATGGTTGTAATTTCAGGTCTGCGGTTCATGAATGATGTCAGGATTTAATGAATAATTATCATTTTCTGCTAGAATTAGAAAGTTGCTGAATGTGTGGTTCCATTATCAACATATCTGTCACTAAATACCGACATTTACTACGCATTATTATGGTTTACCTTTACATTGCAAACAAGGGTTTAAGAGGTGTTAATTCGGTATGAAACTTTTGAACATCAAATGGCTGTCGTTTCAAATGACACTATAATTTTGGGCTCCACTTTTTGGACCACATTACAACATTCGAAAGATTTTTCAAAGGGCGTTCTCAACACTGCCCCCATGCAAGACAAAAAAGAACAATCTTCAACATGTCAAAAACCTACTCTCTATTACAAAATGTTCACCAAATTGATCGCTTTGCTTCCTCGCCTGTACAATGTCACAATATTATTTAAAAACTTGTGTAGTGTGTTGTAGAGCCACGCTACTTATCTATATTTTCAAGTCTCTCGACGCCTTTAAGTAAAAAAAAAATCAGGGTCCCGCGCCAATGCTGACACTCAATTTTATAGAATCAATCACTGATATAAATTTGTTTCGTCGTATCGTCTTACGCTCCTTTTGCTTCTCTATGGCAAGAAATCTTTTGAACTGTTAAGCTATGACTAACATAACATGTTTTCGTTCCCGCTTCCGTGACTGAACTTGGTCAAAGATTTTGATCGCTTTACAGAGGAAAATTGGGTCACCGTTTCACTTTTTTATATCCTGAATGTAGTCCTAAAATTGGTTTCTCACCCGACAAAAATGTTCAGAGCTGGTAGCTCTGGAAGATGGTATTGAGGGGCAGTGCCAAGCCAATGTATTAGATGGGAAGCTATAGGCCTACGTGGGTCATAAATCAGTCTTCAGATATTATTAATGTCAAATTTGGGACCTTTGTCTCGTTTGAATGTTCATCTTTCTTCATTCCTCTATATTTTTCTTTGTTTTATTTTCTATAACTTGAACCCCCAAACTCCACTGATGGATAAAATTATGGTGTTTTAGGGTCACGTTTGATGTTGACATGCCTGTGAACTTGTTTTCATAAGTCAACTTGATCAACCAAGTAAGCAGACTAGGTATGCATACTACATAGCTTCTCATTTCATTTATTCATAGTATAATGTAGTAGATTATAATTCACTTGCATATTATACTGAAATGTGATTTTTATCGACTATAAATTTATACACTGTACATCGAGAAGATATTCCAATTAAAGCACATTGCTTATCTGCAACACTTGACATCAAATTTGAGTACATTACTTGTTGCTATGGCGGATACATCTCAGACAAATTTTTCAAAACAGTGTTCAAATCCAAGCAGAAAAAAACCCTCAAGTATACTTTCCTAATTTAAACTATGTAAGCTTTAGACGGTCCCAAACTTTGCAATATAGAATCATTGCCAGTAAATTCCATGAATTATATTTATTATCGAAATTTGTTACTCCAGTGAAATCCCTGATATAAATTTCTAAGCACAAAAACAAACAAACAAACAAATAAATACAAACAAGCCGGTTGTACTACATTGTACATTTTTGTCTATTTATTACTATAAAGAAACTTACATATCGGGCCTAATGAAGAATTAACTGTCTTAATTGGCTTAGTCATGCCTGCGGATTTACACCGTCTCCAAACTGGGCGGGATTAATATTGTCACCTTTTAATTAAGCATGGTGACAACCGGACCCCTCTCTTAATCCCTACAAAAATTAATTAGGCATAACATATTTGATCGCTTAGCAGAGCCTTTCGACTCCTCCTTTTTGCAACTGTTTACATCTTCCAGGAAGTTGGAGTTATTAATAAATGACTTTTCTTGTTTTATCATTGAACAAATTTTTTGATTTTTTTTTCTATCCAAGAGAGTTTTGCAATCATATTATATACATGCGACGTGCTCTACAACTGCGTTTTTTCCAAACTTATAAAATGCACATTCGTTTCACAGAGCCTCCCTTAATCGTGTTGACTCGCAAACGAACTGCTAGTTTGGATCTGATTATTTTTTATAAAATGGCAACAAAATGAAGCCATTTTTGAGACATTCCATAGAATGTGTTGAGGCAATGTGGGTAATGTTAAAGGGGAATGAAACCTTTGGAACAAGTAGGCTTCTGTCGAAACAGAAAAATCAAAGAATAAGAACAAAGAAAGTTTGAGAAAATTCGGACAGATAATGAGAAAGCTATGACTAAAGTATGAGCATTTGAATATTGCGATCAATCATGCTATGGAGATCCTCCCATTGGCAATGCGACAAGGATGTGTGATGTCACATGTGAACAACTTTTCCTTTGATGGACTATAAAATACCCCCAAAATGTATCTTTTTGCTTTTTCTCAGGTGATACAAACTCTTTATCCATGATGTATTCTTTGAAAATCTGTATTACATGCCCTCCTTTAGAAAGAACACATGATCTACCGATAGATGTGATAGAAGAGGCAGTTTAAGTGAAATAAATACTAAAGTAATGAGGAGAGTTGTTCACAAGTGACATCACATATATTTGTCGCGTTGCCAATGTGAGGATCTCCATACCAATAGTGATCGCAATATTCAAATGATCATAACCTTCTCATTATTTGTCCGATTTTTCTCAAACTTTCGTTGACCTGTTTCTTTGATTCTCCTGTTTTCACATAAGCTATCTTCTTACAAAGGTTTCATTCGGTCGTTTTTACGCCAACGTCCAGGCGGGGTCCACCCGCCAGTCATAAGGACCACTGGTCATAATACCCGCTAGTTATAAGGACCGCTAGTCATAATAGTCATAAGGGTCGCTATTTATAAGGGGCTTTGTTCATAGAGGTCGCTAGTCATAATCAACGATGGGGGTCGCCATTCATAATCAAACATGAGGGTCGCTAGTCATAATAAAGGAAGAGGGTCGCCAGTCATAAGGAGGAAAAAGGTTCGTTGATCATAAGGGTCGCCATTCATAATAGGGGATGAGGGTCGCCAGTCATAATAGTAGAAGGGGTTCGCCAGTCATAATAATGGATGAGGGTCGCCAGTCATAATAGTAGAAGGGGTTCGCCAGTCATAATGATGGATGAGGGTCGCCAGTCATAATAGTGGATGAGGGTCGCCAGTCATAATAATGGATGAGGGTCGCCAGTCATAATAATGGATGAGGGTCGCTATTCATAATAATGGATGAGGGTCGCCAGTCATAATAGTAGAAGGGGTTCGCCAGTCATAATAATGGATGAGGGTCGCTAGTCATAATAGTGGATGAGGGTCGCCAGTCATAATAATGGATGAGGGTCGCTATTCATAACAATGGATGGGGATTGCCAGTCATAATAGTGGATGAGGGTCGCTTTTCATAATAATGGATGGGGATCGCCAGTCATAATAGTGGATGAGGGTCGCCAGTCATAATAGTAGAAGGGGTTCGCCAGTCATAATAGTAGAAGGGGGTCGCCAGTCATAATAATGGATGAGGGTCGCTATTCATAATAATGGATGGGGATCGCCAGTCATAATAGTGGATGAGGGTCGCCAGTCATAATAGTAGAAGGGGTTCGCCAGTCATAATAATGGATGAGGGTCGCCAGTCACAAAAGTAGAAGGGGTTCGCCAGTCATAATAATGGATGAGGGTCGCTATTCATAATAATGGATGAGGGTCGCCAGTCATAATAGTGGATGAGGGTCGCCAGTCATAATAATGGATGAGGGTCGCTATTCATAACAATGGATGGGGATCGCCAGTCATAATAATGGATGAGGGTCGCTATTCATAATAATGGATGGGGATCGCCAGTCATAATAGTGGATGAGGGTCGCCAGTCATAATAGTAGAAGGGGTTCGCCAGTCATAATAATGGATGGGGATCGCCAGTCATAATAGTGGATGAGGGTCGCCAGTCATAATAATGGATGAGGGTCGCCAGTCATAATAGTAGAAGGGGTTCGCCAGTCATAATAATGGATGAGGGTCGCCAGTCATATTAGTAGAAGGGGTTCGCCAGTCAAAATAATGGATGAGGGTCGCCAGTCATAATAGTAGAAGGGGTTCGCCAGTCATAATAATGGATGAGGGTCGCCAGTCATAATAGTAGAAGGGGTTCGCCAGTCATAATAATGGATGAGGGTCGCCAGTCATAATAGTAGAAGGGGTTCGCCAGTCATAATAGTGGATGAGGGTCGCCAGTCATAATAATGGATGAGGGTCGCCAGTCATAACAGTGGATGAGGGTCGCTATTCATAATAATGGATGAGGGTCGCTATTCATAATAATGGATGGGGATCGCTAGTCATAATAGTGGATGAGGGTCGCCAGTCATAATAGTAGAAGGGGTTCGCCAGTCATAATAATGGATGAGGGTCGCTATTCATAAGAATGGATGGGGATCGCCAGTCATAATAGTGGATGAGGGTCGCCAGTCATAATAGTAGAAGGGGTTCGCCAGTCATAATAATGGATGAAGGTCGCCAGTCATAAAAGTAGAAGGGGTTCGCCAGTCATAATAATGGATGAGGGTCGCCAGTCATAATAGTAGAAGGGGTTCGCCAGTCATAATAATGGATGAGGGTCGCCAGTCATAATAATGGATGAGGGTCGCTATTCATAATAATGGATGGGGATCGCCAGTCATAATAGTGGATGAGGGTCGCCAGTCATAATAATGGATGAGGGTCGCTATTCATAATAATGGATGGGGATCGCCAGTCATAATAGTAGAAGGGGTTCGCCAGTCATAATAATGGATGAGAGGGTCGCCAGTCATAAAAGTAGAAGGGGTTCGCCAGTCAAAATAATGGATGAGGGTCGCCAGTCATAATAATGGATGAGGGTCGCTATTCATAATAATGGATGGGGATCGCCAGTCATAATATTGGATGAGGGTCGCCAGTCATAATAGTAGAAGGGGTTCGCCAGTCACAATAATGGATGAGGGTCGCCAGTCATAATAGTAGAAGGGTTTCGCCAGTCATAATAATGGATGAGGGTCGCCAGTCATAATAGTAGAAGGGGTTCGCCAGAGTGGTTAAAAGGGTAAGTTTTGGTCAAAATTTGGCCAAAATGGCGCGAGTACGGTCAATAAGAGTGATATTTTTGGAATCAGCGCAAAATTTTACCGCGGATAAGCTTGTTAAACTTTCCCCACCAAAAATTTTGAATGAAGCCCCTCTATCTCCTACACAAATATCTTCTCCCTCGATCACATACACACACCCCATCCTCAATCACAGCTCTCATGCTGATAATTTCGTCTTATATCATATTAAAGATTAACTAAAAAAAAGTACATATAGAGTAAACACATTTTTCTCTTTAAAAAATCTTTAATGAAAAAGACGGCTTTTAGAAAATACTGTGGTACAGGTTTAGGTCCAACTAATACCTTGGTCACATATGCTCTACGGCGGCCGTACGGCGGCCGTAGATACATGAATTCGAGAGATTTCTGCGGCGGCCGCAGAAAATCTGCGGTGGCCGCAGGGTCGACGTACGGCGGATTCCTACTTTTTACAGGCCGTAGGGGTGGCCGTAGAATTTTAACTCGGAGTTATAACATTTTTTCTTTTCTACGCTCGCCGTAGAAATTAGACTAGCCGTAGGCATGGCGTAGAACGGTCTACGGCGGCCGTACGTTGAGCGTACGGTGGCCGTGCGGCTGCCCTCGTGTTTTTCTTCCCTCTTTTCCCCTTTTCCTATTGTGTTATCTGCTCGGAAGCCACCAGGCGCGTATTCAGAATTTTGCACCTCGGGGGCCCGCCCTATTATTTTGGCCCATATGCATGTGTACTTTTCGGAAAAAAATGGTGACCCCTCCTCGTCAGGCAAACAGGTGCCTTAAATGCATGTTGAATTATCTTATTTCATAATCACATGAAAAGGACAACTGCAGACAACTTTTTTAATTATGACTTAATAAAAAGCAAACTATCCATGAATATGATATACTGTAATACCACTTAAAAAAAACAAATGTGACCAGGAAGCACAGATATTGCCCTTTCACTAGCGGCTAACTTGGGTAAAATATGATGTTATTATCATTATCATTATTATTATTACTATCATGGGGAGTTAAATGCTGATTTTTGTTGTTGTTTCCTAGGGTGTAGTTCTTACTTAAGACTAACGTGTTTATTAACATCTTAACTTTATTCATACAAACAAGTTAACATGGTTAAGGGAGATTTATTTCATAAGTCCAAATAATTAATGCGAACGCGATTTTTGATAGCTTGTGTATAGACCTGAAAATAGAATATTCTGAGAAGTTTTGTAAGCAGAATGGGTATCTACCTATCTATCTATCTGTCAGGGCGAGCTGATGATTGTCTATATTCCAAAATGACCCAAAGTTTGGAAATTCTAAGCATTATTGGTAATCATGATCAGGATGGGCACTTAAAAATTATTCGATTATATTCCGTTCCAAAACTAGACATTCTACGCAATTTAGGTAATCATTAGGTAATCATTAATAGGATGTCTTCTAACTAATCATTCGATGCAAGCGCGAAGCGCGAATCACCACAAAGGTCGAATTGCCCCCCCCCCCCTTCCTAGGTCGAACATTACTGATCGTATAATATTCAGATCAGTATCAAACATTAATTTGGCGACCCCCTTCCTAAGTCGAACATCAATTTGGCGCCCCAGCACTTTTATTACTCCTCCCCCTTTTCTCTTCTCTCCTTTTCCCTTCATCTTGTTTCCTTCTTTCTTTTCTCCCTTTTCTCTTTCTCTTCTTTCCCCCTCCTTTTTATCTCCCTTTTCTTTCCCTTTCTTTCCTCCCTCTTTATGGCGCCCCCTTTTCGCCTACCCGGGGCCCGAGCCCCGAACCCCCCCCCCCCCCCCCTCCCGCCCAGAATATGGGCATGGTGCGACACTTTGAAAACTTTCTGAAATGAAATGTCTAATGTAAAATATCATGATGGTATTTCTCACTGTATATAGTCCCCCTGCGGCCGCCGTGAGGGCGCCTTGCGGCCACCTTGCGTCTGCCGTAGTATTTGTCAAAAACCTACGGCCAGCGCAGGGTCGCCCTAGGGCGACCGTACGTCATGATTTCAAGGACATACGTCAGCCGCAGATTTCTTTTCTCCATAAATTAAAAAATACGCCGTGCGGCGACCGTAACATATGTGACCGCTAGAGTAAGTGGCCGTGGAAATTCTGAGGCGACCGTAGAATTGCTACTCGCCGTAGAAATTTTAGAATCTACGGCGGCCGTAGCAAATGTGACCATGGTATTATCCAAACTTTGCATATATTCAAAGTAGATTTCCTTGATATTGGAATTATGCACAATCTACACCTTTTCCCCAAGACATAACCAATTGCATTTTCTAATATATACATTACACCCCGGCCCCTGCATATACTGTACAAAAAAATCATACGGACATGTCAAACAAAATGTTGTAAGAAACAAGTGATTTTATATGATGAATTAAAACATAATTATTTCAATATTGGGTGTCATGAACATCCCATATGTTAAGGTTTTAATGTCTTAAATTTCCATGATTATCGATGTTAATCTAAAGGATGATAATTTAATAAATTGATATTGCACACATTCTTACAAAATGTGTTCACTTGGTTAATTGCACTGTGATGAATTAAGACTATCATGATTATCAAAACATTTTAAACTAGTGTCTGAAGCCAGTGCGTTTGTGTGTAAACGTCTCTCCCATGTATCATAGATGCAGGCTATGTTACAATGGAAAACACTCCGTCCCTCGGATAGGACGTTAAATGGAGGCCCCGTGTAGAGGAGAGTCACCACCTTTGCACGTTAAGAACCCATTGCACTATTCATATAACAGTAGGGGGAAACCCCGCCGGTAGTGGTCCACCTGCCATTCCCCCCAATCAGTTATATCGGGAGGAGAGACCTACGGGTCACAGTGATTCAGTTCGCTTTTCGCCTCCCAGGCACAGGTGACGCCAAATAAATAAGAATAATAATAATATCATCATCTCTCTTACTTCCGTCGTTGACTTGTATTTTTTAAATTTCTCTTTAAAAAATGAAATCTTATTTGATGACTGGAAGTATTCAAGACTAACCCCTATTTATAATGGAAAGGGGTCAAAGGATTCATGTTCAAATAGACCAGTTCGTAGTTACTTCATGGGCAATTTTGGTCAAATGACCTTTCATTTCTTTCATCATGATAGGCAGATTTCAAAGCAAGATATTACGTAAGCTTGACTTACGTAGCAGGATGAAGAAATTGAATAGACCAGGTGACTAAAATAGCACACCAATGAACACTTAATGAAGGTATTTGTTGCATTCCTACTTTGAATGCATACTATAGCATGTTGCACAATGTACTTGACAAATTGTGAAATACCAGTCGTTCGTGGAAGCATTGTTGTTTTTTGTGGATGTAAATGAAAACAATTCAAAAGAATACGTGAATAATCAAGACATCAAAGTTGGTGCTTATCTCATTAGATCTTAAAGCACCATGTCACTTTAGTACAAATGACCTTCTTCTGATCATGCGTAGAATCTTTTGATCATGCGCAGAAAGGAACTACGAATGCCATCTTGCTAAAATTATGGATAAATTAGTTCAGAAATATCTTTATTCTTATTTAATTGACAATGGTTTGATAACTTTCACAGTGGCGTACCGTGGGTCACGGCATGGGGGGGGGGGGCGCCAGCAAAATATTTGAAAAATACTGAGTGATTGCCAGTTATCATGGATATACTGACCACAATTAGACCACAAACAGCGAGATTTTAAGAAATGTATTTTAGGAATCCACTTAGAGTATGCATATCTCACCATAGTCATCTTATGCAAGTGCTAAGCGCTTGCTGATTTTATTAGAATTACATCTGAACACATGAAACACTTTTTGCAGTCATTGCAATTATGATTATCATACGCATCTGACAAATATTGCGAGCGCAAAGCGCGAGCTGAAAATTTAAATAATATAGACCTGAAGTGGGGCATTCTAAGGTTTCTTTGTAGGAATTAACTAGGACCATATACGTATTTCATTAACCAAATCATGCGAGCGAGAGCTGAAATTTTTTGATATTCAGATTAGAAGAAGGGATATTTTAAAGACAGATTTTAGAAATTCATGAAGAGCTGTCATATCTCACCAATCCACTAAAGCGAACGTAATCATGGAAGGAAATGTTTCATATATACGAAGACCTTAACATGGGGCAATCACTTTTTTAATCTTAAAAAAGAAGCTATGTCACTAAATAAAACAGTGATAACTCAAGTGCTGGGAAACATATTTGGTTTATATTGACTTGAAAACGGGATGTTTTAGTACAACAGGATTATATATCTCGTGAAACAGACAATGCGAGCACCAGGAACAATGAAGACGTAGGCCCTGGGCAAATTATGTTTCATAAAGGTATGATTACAATGTTTCTTATGTAATGTAACAATTATCATATAATATAACATTATAATGAATAATATTTTCCTCTTCCCCGCTACGTTTCTCTTCCATTCTCCCTCTTTTCTCATTTTCCCCGTTTGTTTTTTTGTTCAGCCGATTGGAGGGGGGGGGGGCGTGCCCCCCATGCCCCCCTTAGTTACGCTACTGTGTGTCCATACGGCAACCCCCTCCAATATTATCATTTTTTATCCCATCATGATGATGGTTTAATGGATTTATTATATGTTTCAATTTTTTTGACATTCCATCTTAATCCCTTCCCAAAGACCCAACATTGATGAATTTGAAGAAACCGGGGTTTCTCTTCAATGACATAAGTATTTCGTTTGGAAATGGTGAACTGGCTCTTTATTTGCATTTTATGATTAAATAATGTTTTATTTGTTTAGCGGTATTTTAGGAAGAATTTTCACCAATAGAACAATTATCTCTTGTGATTCTTTTTTCATTTCTTTCGTAAAAAGTGTGTGTGTGTGTGTGTGTGTGGGGGGGGTGTTTGTTCGGGCCATCTCCCCCTCCTTGAAGGGGGGGGGGTATATCCCCATCCCCCGGGATTTACGCCAGTGCTGCTGCATGTTTGTAATATTTTTGCTGATTATGTAATTGTGTACATTTCCGATTCTCTATCTGGATGAGCGTGGGTCTAGTATTCTTCTGTATTCTATTCTTCAATAATCAAGCAGTCTTATTTATATCATTAGTTTTGGGGTGTAACAATTTAAGGTGGGGGATGTTAACTTGTTCTGATTGGTCTATAGGTAACTGTCTATCAAACTTTCTCTGGTATAAGGGGTGTGGTGATGCTCTGTGCAAGTGACTCGGGCTGGAAGTGTGAGTACTACTTCTTCCTTGAAGTTAGCTGACATCACTGGAGGTTGGTCATTAATGGTCAAGGTTTAGGATTTAAATGGCATTGGGGTTCTTAGATGACATTGGGGGAGTTTGTAAACAAGTGAATGTGAATGACTGAAAGGATAACAGGAACTTAAATACATACTACATAAAATACTACATAACAATTCAATGCGATTTACAGGTATGTTTACATGAAATTGATAAGTGGTATATAAACAATTGTTTAAAGATCAATGTTACTAGAATAAGTATTATGCTTATTTCAACTCGTTATTCAAAAAACAAAGGGAAATTCTATATAAAGCTTAATGGCAACTCAAACAAGTTAATTCTGTAAGATATTTAGGTGTTGAAGTTAATGATAATCTCATATGAAATTTTCATGTCAAACATCTATGTAGATCAATAAGTTAAATGCTTTACGACATTTAAGTAAAACTCTTAAACCAGACTTACATAATACTTTATTGAAAAAAATAATCAGTCATGTATAGATCATGCTCGTTCCGTTTGGGGTAATTGTTCATTGAAAAACAGGGAACTTAATAGACTGCAAAGGCGAGCGGCACGTATTGTAATGAAAGAATATGATTTTCTATTAGTTGTACAGATTTAACTGAAATTATGACAATCTTTTGATACAAGGAGGGATTTTTTTTATGTATTTTAGCTTCTACCAATGTATATATGGACTTGCCTCTATTAGACTCTGTAATGATATTGAACTATTTACTGATAGACATGGATACACGTAATATTCACTGAATGCTGTATTACCTATAAGCCAAATATTGAAAGTTTCAAGCAATCCTTTAAATTTAGTGCAATAAAGACATGGAACTCCTTGTCAAATGAACTCCAGAATATTTCTAACCTCTTACATTTCAAGAGGTCGTACAAAAACAAGTATTTTTAAATTAACAGTAGACTGACCTTTTATCCATATTTTATTGTATACTTAACTGTCTAGTTAATTCTGTATTATGCTGTTGTACTCCTTTCTTTCCCCTCTCTCTCTCTCTTTCTCTCTCTCTCTCTACTTCTGCCATATACTTAACCACACTATTTCTCTTCCTGCTCTCTCTATTTTTTTGCAACTTTTATTTTAAATTAAGCATATTCAGTATTTTAACTTAATTAAGTTTGTATGCATTTTTATTGTTATTTCATATTCTTGATATAACAGGACCGTGTTGAAAAACAGTGTTTTATTTGAACATTTTATCCTGTATAAAGATGTTTTAATAAATGATTAAATAAATAAATCTATAAGAAATTTTTAACGTAAAGTCAACATTTTTCTTGCGACTTGACCTTCAATATCTTGAAATGTAATATTACTTTTCCGTGATATTCTGACTGGCCCAGGAAACCGGGACCATGAGAGCTCAATCCCTCTCCTTGCCGTCCTTTTCAATAAACCAGTACAATGTTAACCCCCCACAAACACACACAAACATTTCGAACTTACCTAACCCGAGTCCCCCCCCCCCTCCCACTTCGAAACCATACCGCAGTCAATTTCAAAACAGCAAGTCGCCAAAGGAGAATGCATAATCATTATGGCTGGATAGGCCTACCTAATCTTATCCCAAATAATTTGATATCATAATTAATTGAGATATATACACAACAAAAAAGTAAGTCCCCCTAAATCAAATTGCTGTAACTTTTGAACGGAATGATTTTGAGATATGATGTTTCGTAGGTGGATTTCTACACTCATTACGCAACTCCTGGGGAAATATGAAACTGATCGGTTGAGTCATGCATGAATAATCAAAGATTGAATTAAAAATGACCATTTTTGAAAGTCACAAGAGTCGTGTTTCAGATTGTGCAAATACAATGTTGGACAAAAGTTGGTTTATAGGTGAATTTTATGGTGTTATACTGGTTTACTATCCATCATTTAGCCTCTCCACAAACAATTTTGATATCGTATGTTCATGGTTAAGTGAGCACATTGTATTGCAGGGGCCGTGAAAGCGGGGGGGGGGAGGGAGTTCAGCCCCCCCCCCCCCACTTTTTTCAAAAAGCATGTACAAAAATGACCAAACAATTGTGATTTTTTGCATGGTCAGCCCCCACCCTCCCACTTTTGGCTCAGCTACCCCCAACCTCCCCCCACCCCCACTTTGAAAACCGTTCCGCGGCTCCTGTATTGTGACGTATCATCATAGGGGGTTATGGTAGTATCATTTACAACTTGCTATAGATCATCTTAGAATTTGAAAATGTTGGTGGCTCCCCCGATTATAGGCCCCTCCCCCATTTTAAGATTCTGGGTCCACCACTAATTTGCCCATAAATTAATGCATTTATGCCGTATAAAGAGTATTCATTCCTAAGTTTTCGAATGTGCTCGCTCAACCATGAAAATGTTTTAAGTTCGAAAAGTGTGTGGTGATAGAAAATATGATGGATGATAAAACAAAAACATTTGAAACCGAATTTGCCCTCAATATGCACTTTATGACCCTTTAAAATGAGTCTGTGACATTGAAAATACCAATTTTCCCACTTTGATGCGTGCTCACTCATCCATGAATAAACATATTGATTTCATTTTTGCACAGAATTCTGCCCATAGGTTAATAAACATTACTGCCAAATGACATTGCTAAAGACAGCCTTGAAAAAAAAGTTCCACTATATTGAATAAGGGGTTAAGTATGCTTAAACATATGCACCCATAATGTACACAAGTCTATGAGAGAAGAAGTCAAAATTTTCACAAATATGAAATGAGGGTTTGTTTCATGGACGGTTTGTGCTACTTCTACCAACAGTTTTTTCATGAAACTACGCACATGGCTTCAGAGTAACACTATCCAAAAGGCACGCACACCAAAATAACAATTCAACACGGCACAGAGTGGGGCCAAGGCTTTGAACTTTCTTCTCATTTGCATAATTTTCGAATATTATGTGCTCACTGATGCATTAAACATCGGGATTTTCATAAACATCAAATCAAATGAACTATGCAAGGAGGTTTTTAACGGATATCCATAGTTACGAATTGCATTTTTCCAATAACGTAAAAAAGAGAGCATCACATTCCACATGTTCATTCAAGCGTGAATGTTTAATTAAAAGCCTTTGAACCATTGAAGCAAGTTAAATGGTCGTGAACATAACGAAAAAGTTGAGAAAAGATCATTTTCAGTCACCAAAATGAAACAATAATTGTCTATGATATTTGAAAATCGTATTTTTTGTTTTTAATAAATGTTCATTTGACCGCGAAACGATGAATATTGTTGAAGATACTCTTCCCAAAAATAACTGTCATCATATTCTTTCATTCTTAGTGATATAAATGTGTAAAAAATCCAATTATTGCAAATTTGGACTTGTGTTTATTCAACCATGAAATTTAGCAAAAAAGTTGTATCGTACTTTAGAAAGTACATTTTACAAGCCTTCTGACTATTTTTCATGATGAGAATGTGGAATTAGTTCCAGTAAAATGGAATCAAAGTCATGATATTTGGCTTGTGACTTTTGAAAAGTGACATTTTTCCCTTCTGACAGTGCTCACTGAAGCATGAGGTAAAATACGTCCATAACATTTACTCAGAGGGTAGCCTATAAAATTACCTACACGCTCATGGAAAAATATATCAATATCAATTCGAATTTGTTCAAGGGGGGACTTACTTTTTTTGTTGTGTATATGTTAACGTTTGGATTTGAATAATCTGCAGGGAGTCTTTTCCTTGCAGTGATACATTTTGATAGATTGCGCCATAGTAATTAAGAAATTTTTGCAATAAATAAATCCTATTATGTCTGGCGACCCTCATCCATTATTATGACTGGTGAACCCTTTCTTATATTATGAATAGCGACCCTTATCCACTATTATGACTGGCGAACCGCATCCATTATTATGACTGGCGACCCTCATCCACTATTATGACTGGCGAACCCCATCTACTATTATGACTAGTGACCCTCATCCACTATTATGACTGGCGAACCCCATCTATTATGACTAGCGACCCTCATCTACCATTATTATGACTGGCGATCCTCATCCATTATTACGACTGGCGAACCCTTTCTTCTATTATGACTGGCGAACCCCTTCTACTTTTATGACTGGCGACCCTCATCCATTATTATGACTGGCGAACCCCTTCTACTCTTATGACTGGCGACCCTCATCCATTATTATGACTGGCGAACCCCTTCTATTATGACTGGCGACCCTCATCCACTATTATGACTGGCGATCCCCATCCATTATTATGAATAGCGACCCTCATCCATTATGACTGGCGACCCTCATCCATTATTATGAATAGCGACCCTCATCCATTATTTTGACTGGCGAACCCCTTCTACTATTATGACTGGCGACCCTCATCCACTATTATGACTGGCGATCCCCATCCAGTATTATGAATAGCGACCCTCATCCATTATTATGACTGGCGAACCCCTTCTACTATTATGAATAGCGACCCTCATCCATTATTATGACTGGCTGGCGAACCCCTTCTACTATTATGACTGGCGACCCTCATCCATTATTATGACTGGCGAACCCCTTCTACTATTATGACTGGCGATCCCCATCCATTATTATGAATAGCGACCCTCATCCATTATTATGAATAGCGACCCTCGTCCATTATTATGACTGGCGAACCCCTTCTACTATTATGACTGGCGACCCTCATCCACTATTATGACTGGCGATCCCCATCCATTATTATGAATAGCGACCCTCATCCATTATTATGGCGACCCTCATCCATTATTATGACTGGCGACCCTCATCCATTATTATGACTGGCGACCCTCATCCATTATTATGACTGGCGAACCCCTCTACTATTATGACTGGCGACCCTCATCCACTATTATGACTGGCGATCCCCATCCATTATTATGAATAGCGACCCTCATCCATTATTATGACTGGCGACCCTCATCCATTATTATGAATAGCGACCCTCATCCATTATTATGACTGGTGAACCATTTCTACTATTATGACTGGCGACCCTCATCCATTATTATGACTGGCGAACCCCTTCTACTATTATGACTGGCGACCCTCATCCATTATTATGAATAGCGACCCTCATCCATTATTATGACTGGCGAACCCCTTCTACTATTATGACTGGCGACCCTCATCCATTATTATGACTGGCGAACCCCTTCTACTATTATGACTAGCGACCCTCATCCATTATTATGACTGGCGAACCCCTTCTACTATTATGACTGGCGACCCTCATCCACTATTATGACTGGCGATCCCCATCCATTATTATGAATAGCGACCCTCATCCATTATTATGACTGGCGACCCTCATCCATTATTATGAATAGCGACCCTCATCCATTATTATGACTGGTGAACCATTTCTACTATTATGACTGGCGACCATCATCCATTATTATGACTGGCGAACCCCTTCTACTATTATGACTGGCGACCCTCATCCATTATTATGACTGGCGAACCCCTTCTACTATTATGACTGGCGACCCTCATCCATTATTATGAATAGCGACCCTCATCCATTATTATGACTGGTGAACCCCTTCTACTATTATGACTGGCGACCCTCATCCATTATTATGACTGGCGAACCCCTTCTACTATTATGACTGGCGACCCTCATCCATTATTATGACTGGCGAACCCCTTCTACTATTATGACTGGCGACCCTCATCCATTATTATGAATAGCGACCCTCATCCATTATTATGACTGGCGAACCCCTTCTACTATTATGACTGGCGACCCTCATCCATTATTATGACTGGCGAACCCCTTCTACTATTATGACTAGCGACCCTCATCCATTATTATGACTGGCGAACCCCTTCTGCTATTATGACTGGCGACCCTCATCCATTATTATGACTGGCGAGCCCCTTCTAATATTATGACTGGCGACCCTCATCCATTATTATGACTGGCGAACCCCTTCTACTATTATGACTTGCGACCCTCATCCATTATTATGACTGGCGAACCCCTTCTACTATTATGACTGGCGATCCCCATCCATTATTATGAATAGCGACCCTCATCCATTATTATGACTGGCGACCCTCATCCATTATTATGAATAGCGACCCTCATCCATTATTATGACTGGCGAACCCCTTCCACTATTATGACTGGCGACCCTCATCCACTATTATGACTGGCGATCCCCATCCATTATTATGAATAGCAACCCTCATCCATTATTATGACTGGCGAACCCCTTTTACTATTATGAATAGCGACCCTCATCCATTATTATGACTGGCGAACCCCTTCTACTATTATGACTGGCGACCTTCATCCATTATTATGACTGGCGAACCCCTTCTTCTATTATGACTGGCGACCCTCATCCACTATTATGACTGGCGATCCCCATCCATTGTTATGAATAGCGACCCTCATCCATTATTATGACTGGCGACCCTCATCCATTATTATGACTGGCGAACCCCTTCTACTATTATGACTGGCGACCCTCATCCATTATTATGACTGGTGAACCCCTTCTACTTTTATGACTGGCGACCCTCATCCATTATTATGACTGGCGATCCCCATCCATTATTATGAATAGCGACCCTCATCCATTATTATGACTGGCGAACCCCTTCTACTATTATGACTGGCGACCCTCATCCATTATTATGACTGGCGAACCCCTTCTACTATTATGACTGGCGACCCTCATCCACTATTATGACTGGCGATCCCCATCCATTATTATGAATAGCGACCCTCATCCATTATTATGACTGGCGACCCTCATCCATTATTATGACTGGTGACCCTCATCCATTATTATGACTGGCGAACCCCTTCTACTATTATGACTGGCGACCCTCATCCCCTATTATGACTGGCGACCCTTATGATCAATGTAGCCTCTTCCTTTTTATGACTAGCGACCCTCATCTAGTATTATGAATTCCGACCCTCATTGTTGATTATGACTGGCGATCCTTATGATCAATTACCCTTATGGTCCATTATGAATAGCAACCCTTATCTTGCATTATGAAAATCGGACCTTATGACCCATGGTCCTTATGACCTTATGACTAGCGACCCCTTTTGCCTATTATGACTAGCGAGCTTTTGGGTATAGGATTTTACACGTTATGACTAGCGGTCCTTATGACCAGTTAGTATTATGACTTATGGTCCTTATGACTGACGGGCTTATCCCGTCCAGGCACAGCCAGCCTATAGCAAAGTTTGCCACCATCTTGCAGCTTTTCACTTTCATGAAAATATATTTTGTTTCATTCGAAAATCGTGTCGTCAACACACAAAAAAATGAGTTTGTGATGTGATTTGCTCGCACTGAGACAGATTTTTAATCGAATGAATGACTCCTGTAATTACCATATAAATGTGATGAGAATATACCACCAACATGGAATAAGAAAACAACATTCTTAAAGGGGTACTCCGGGCGCAGAATAATTTCATCTAAATAAATAAAGTACAAAACAAAGCAAAATGCTGAAAAAATCATCAAAATCTGATAAAAATATATTAAGGAAATTATTGAATTTTTAAGTTTTGTAATATTTTGTGAAAACAGTTATTGTGCACACCGTCATGAATATTCATTAGGTGGGCTGATGATGTCACATCCCCATTTTCATTTTCTTGTGTTATTACATGAAATCATAATTGTTTCATTTTTCATATATGTGTGAATGATGAATGTCTGTCTTATAGTGAAATAAGTTGCAGTAATGAATATCTACAGTTTTCAAATTGCTTTAACTCTTGGATGACACAATTTGAATAAACATAATTCCATACAATTCAATACGAAAGAACAAGTGGGAATATGATATACAGGGGCCGCGGAATCGGGGGGACTGGGGGGCTTCAGCCGCCCCACACTTTTTTCCAAAACCATGTACAAAAACGCAAAAATGACCATATGATTGTATTTTTTGCATGGTCAGCCCCCCCCCCCCACTTTGAAAACCGTTCCGCGGCCCCTGATATAATCAACTTGCTCATTGAATATTCACGAAGACATGCCTAGAACTGTTTTACTGAAATAATGCAAATCTTTAAAATGCCATAACTTTGTTATTCCTTGTTAGATTTTGATCAAATTTTCAATGTTTTGCTTATGACATTTCTTTATCTCTTTAAATATCTTATTATTTTTAAACTGGAGTATCCCTTTAACTTCTTTGTGACACCAAACATCTTTTCGCATCAACTTTGGTGATCTTCTTTGAAGATATATAACCCTAAACAAGGAATTAGAAGAATCGGTTGTGCTTCTTTCAAGACATAATTACATAAAATTTTGATCAAATTTTCAATATTTTGCTTATGACATTTCTTTATCTCTTTAAATATATTATTATTTTTTTTAACTGGAGTATCCCTTTAACTTCTTTGTGACACCAAACAACTTTTCGCATCAACTTTGGTGATCTTCTTTGAATAAACCCAAACAAAAAAGTAGAAGAATAGGTTGTGCTTCTTTCACGACATAATTACATAAAATTACAAAATTGTGTGACGAGACTCGTCAAATGTAATGACTCATTTTTAAGTGACATTCAAAACATGGATCATTAAAATTGGTTGATAACTTCAAATCCGTTACAAACTGTTATGGCTTATATAACTGCGCATATATGGATTATCGTAAAATTGTTCATTTTATTCTACGTACGAAGTGCCCAAATGATTGAGATAATTGCTAATGGTGCACATTTTATTGGATTTTGATTGGTACTAGGAAACCTGTTGACTCCGGAGGGGATTAGCGAGTACCAACTCATTTATTTTTAATCCCATATATATCGAACAAGTCACTGAATAATTGTCATAATCAGATGCATTGATTATCATTCAATCGTGTAAGTAAAACGAAGGATTTCCTTTAATCCCTGTATTTATTGTGAATTATTTTCTCCTAATATCATAAGGTAAACATTAAGGTATAAAACAATTTATTCCGGATATTTAGCAGACGGACGGACTCCACATTCAAATAAATTGTTATATTTTGGTTCCTAAAAGAAATTGTTCTCTTTGAATGTGTTATTAGTGGTACAACGCCAGTAACATGAACGGGAGGTCGTGGGTTCGATCCCAGCCGAGTCATACCAAACACTTTAATCAAAATAGGACATTCTACCTTCTTTCTTTCTAGGCGCTCAGCAACTAGATCGGAGAAGGGTAATATTTTAATGATATATTGCGTTATCCATGGGATGCACTCTCCGTTTGACTATGTTCTCCGGGGTAAGTAAAACGTTATTATTGATGAATAAACAATTCGACCCCCCCCCCTCTCTCTCCCTCTCTGGTTGTCTTTGCCCATCTCTTTCAAAGTAAATCGGCGTCTGGATTCAGGACGCAGACAGAACGTTAATGACTTTCTCATCGATTTAGAATCCTAAAAATCCCCTCGCCATTAGGGCTTTCAAAGGGATTAATGTTTTCTCTCGTGTACTGTCACGCTATATATACGTGTATCATCAAGTATTAGTAGAGTATTAATGCAGTGTTATGGTATTGGTCTCCTGTGATTCATCCAGGCATTGTGCTTTATAACACAGTGAGGAAATTAACAGCAAAGTTTTCGAAAATATACTAACACTGGCCACAGCTGTAAGCTGTTCAGCTCTTGACGATTCTAGGTGAATATAAAGAAATACCCTCTAGCGATAAAGAAATTACTTAACTGTACACTCTTAAAATGTTGGGCAACATATACAGACCACACAACAATTGGTTTAAAAAAATTATCCAACTCTGGGTAGTTTTCAACCAATACTGCGTAGTTTTCACCCAAAGCACACTGTTGGTTTAAAACTACCCAGAATTTGATAAATTTTTAACCAATTGTGTGGACAGTATGTTGCCCAACATTTTTAAGAGTGTATGAATTAAGCTATCAAGCCTATTTGATATATTTCGAGCAAGTCTATATACTTCATTTCGATATGAAACTTGACCATTAAATTCAAATTCGATGTCTAGGCCTGTAGTATAGGGTCAATTAATCTATTTGTGTATATAATTATATATCTATTCATTTATTCATGCAATAATTCATTAATTTATTTATTCATTCATTCATTTATGTATCAATCTATTTTATAATTACCTATCTATTTATTTATCCATCTATCTATCTATCTAGCTATCTATCTATCAATTTATCTATCTATTTTCTCCTCTTTTTAAATGCTACCCCCTCCTCCAGTTTTCCATCTTTCTCTTTCCCAATTGAGAATGGTCGATGCTAAGGCCCCTACTCTGTCAACGAATATTTGCTTTCAAAATGGGGCAAGCCTCTGACCGCTGTCTTCATTAGAATGATAAACCCTTCAATTTATACATAGATAAACAGTCCAATACCCATAATCCAGCCAAAAGGTCGATGTTATCGCAGAATCACTTCCTCAATTATCATCCGAAAATCTCAGAAAATAATATCCAGCGGTCAAAATACTATATTTGAATGGAGTTGTAGAATATTTTGCAGAAAATGCGCAGGAAATATTGGTAACGGACCCTAAATCCTCGCCGAGGGACCGGTGCGCCGCGGGATCTCCGTGCCAGTCGATCCGGCCTAATCTAGGGTGCAGTGTTGGCCTGGGTCGTGTCCAGAACTAGGACTTAGTCGTAAGTCCTTTGGGATTATTTTAAGTGAAAGAGCTGTCCAAACAGGATGAAGCTGCTGATTTCTGTTGGTCGTATTAACAAGAAGCATCTGCGGGATGAACCCTCAATTCTCTTCATCATTCTCCAGTCAAAGTCATTTCCAAAAGCTAAAACTTTACTCGTCATGCTCGTAGTTTCTAGATATGTATCTTAACACTTAGCACTATTATCTATTCATTTAGTCATTCAATCGTTCTCTTACTTATTACTTATTTACTTACTTACCTACTAACCGTAGGCCGTCTTACTAATTAAACTTGCTCATGTTCTTTTTATTTATTATTGTACTTGTTAGTTTTTTTAACACTTAGTGACACACTCTACGCATTAATTTTCCTATATACTTACTTACTTTTTTCATCAGCTTACGAATTTAATCACTAATTCCCTTGGTCACTTACACACTTAAATGTACTTTTTCCTGCTTACTGCATTAATTCCTAATCCAACTTTAAGAATGATTAATTGATTAAGAATTGATAATCGTTCTAATTTATACGTATATATGTCTTACAATGTTCATAACCGAAGCAAGACCGCAGTAAGGAGGGAAATAAAATCGTATATCTTTTTATCATACATGTTCGCAAACATGAATTTCATTTTCAAACAGTGTAGAGTTTGTGACACGTGAAAAAAAAACCAGGGACATCTTTTTCAAACTAACTTCGCTCAGACTCCCAACTCGCTCTCACTGTTTTATTCTATTCTTTCCCACTGATACCTGTCTCATGCGTTTAAACCTCACTGCTCTTTGAGAAGGTCAAAAGTTTATAATGGGGATATAAAGTGAGAACAGCCTACACGGTGCACACCTCCAAGTTCATTTGGAGATTTTATATTTCAAGCTCAAGCTAAAGAGATATTCATTCACTGTAAAAAAAAAAAAAATAAATAAATGAATGAATGAATAAATAAATAAATGAATGAATAAATAATTAAATAAATAAATAAATGAATAAATGAATGAATAAATGAATAAATAAATAAATAAATAAATAAATAGATAAATAAATAAATGAATAAATAAATAAATAAGGGGGTCCAATATCGGAATTTAATAAGAGTGAATATACAATATCATTTTGTTTGGTAAAACGGCGCCGAAATATGCTGCGTAAATATTATTTTTCGCAATGCTGTGTGAAAATATACCTACTTCTTTATTCTTCATATATTATCACACCCCAAAAATTTATTGGTCAAATGTTTTAACTGTTCAGTTTGCGTAAAAAATTAATATATTTAACAAGGTTGTCTGTTGTTATTGATTGTAATATTTAAGGGTACAATAGCGCTAAGACGGATGTGCTATATAAATATGATATACAGATGGCGTCGTGGCGATGGCTGTCTTAAGAGGGGCGGCTTAAGGTATCCATTGGCATGGACCATTCAAGGCCCCCTATAGGCGCCTGGGCCATGTTTAGTCCCCTCACCCCTCCATCGAACCATTATTTCTTTGACGAAGGATAGTTGAACTAGAAGATGATTTGCAGGCACAAGTGCTCTCAGAGGTCAAGTTGTTTTAAAAGATTACTCCAAGAGGTCATTGGAAATGAAAATATTTGACAAAAACAAAGAGAAGTATTCCAATGGTCCTCAAGAGAACAAGAGGACAGATCAACGTTGGACTGTATTTATTTATTTCCTTCTCATTCTTTCTCCAGTCATCTGCAAACCCCTCCATTCCCCTCCCATCTCTCTATCAATTTATCCTCATTTCTCTCATTTTTTCTTTCTTCTTTTTTTCTTTCTTTTCTTTCTTTCTTTCTTTCTTTTCCCTTCCTTTCTTCCTTCCTTCCTTCTTTCTCTCTTTCTTTCTTCATTTTTTTTCTCTTATTTCTGTCTTTCTTTCTTCCTTCTTTCTCTCTTTCTTTTTTTTTCTTTCTTTCTTTCTTTCTTTCTCTCTTTCTTTCTTTATTTCTTTATCTATTTATTTATTTGTTTATTTCCCTCTCTTCTCTTTCCTCCCATCCCCCTCTCCCTTATTATCTCCCTCTTTATCTCTCTTCTCCCCGATCTAAATATTAACAAAACTAACGTTCTGAAAAACAATGTTGTAAGAAAATAGGTAGGCCTACATCAGCAATGATGTTAAGTAGACTTTGCATTGTAAATTGGAAACTTTGAGCCTAACAGAATAAAAAGGAGATAAGGATACATAGAATTTTGAAAAGTTAAGAGAAATAGCATTGCATGACGGGATTCGAGAGTAAGGAATTAAAAGATACGACCGAAAAATATCGACAAAAATCTGACACAAGACAGAGCACACCTGATTGGCCGAGCCAATACGCGGACATGACCACTTTGGCTGGAAACTTTTAAACAGAGTTTTTAAGATCCCCCTCCCCAATTTCTATCCTATTCACACACATGCATAAGAAATTTCACTCGATAAAAGTCACAAATTTGACAAAAGGGGCGGGAAAACTGGGAACAATGCACAATATTGGCATTTTTATATCGTGTATATTGCGGGGCTGTTTTCATACGATTTATATAGGTACCAATTTCCAATGCTATATATCATTCTAGTTTTATCTATCTTGAAAATTGCTTCATAAATCAAGCGAAGTTTATTTGTCACGAAAATATGTACGATATCAGGACATCCAACACATGTCTGATGTGCACGTCACTCAAGTTTAAAGCAAGGGGAAAGCCTACGTATACATATAAAAAGAACCTATAAACCCATAGGAGAAGGCGGGAATGCATTTTATTAGTCTCTAGAAAGGACTTTACAACTTGATATAAATCTCAATACTTTAAGAATAAAATCGATGACCCCCCCCCCCTAGTATCGCGCAGCTGTTAAAACCACCATCGCCGAAATGCAAGGACCGGAGAGGTTAACACGGCAACAAATCACCCGTCGCAGTTAGCCGCTAAGTTCCGCTGGGAGATTCAAACTTGGCGGTTGGCTAACCATGGACTTCAAGCGCCTCGTTTGTTGGATTTGGGTAGTGAGGTGAGACAAGAATAAAAATGCAATTTTACAGCATCATGAGCATCATCAGCGTTTTTGTTGGGTTTGGGAGGGGGGGAAGAAGGAGGCAACATCGCCCCCCCCAAAAAAAAAAAATAATAATAATAATAATTAAAAAAACTAAAAAATGATAATAATAATAATAGAATAAAAATAAATAAATAAATAATACCATGAATTATCAAACGCATCAATTTTGGCTAACTTCACTCGCTCGGAAATATTGCGTAATCCTGGACCTGTCAAAAACTCGACCCCCAATATAAAGGAGTTTCCCCACTGATGGGCACTGTGATTTCTGTAGGCCTATATCAAATACAACTTCCCAGTTTTTGTTCATTTTAAAACGTTTCAAATGGACGTTCAGGATTTTTTTTTCGATGTTTAAAAGACCCCCCCCCCTAGAAAAGTATAAATAAAAAAGTGTTCAATTTTGTAAGGACCTGCTAACAAAACTTTAGAAGGATCCATATCGACGGGGGTAAAAATGCCATCCAAAATATTTTTCCACAAAAACTAAAGCAAAGACAATTTTATGATGAACATGTCTATTTTAGGGTGAAAGTCTCCTTCAATATTAAAAAAAAAAGGGAGAAGCTTTGAGTGCTATTCATTTCAGAAATTCCGCTCTCCAAAATACATATTTTCGTCGTTGTGATACTTATTATGAAAGACTACAATGCTAATGACAACAATCATTTACAAATTGAAGATGCCTTCAGCATGTTCAGTGCAAAGTTGGTCCTCCCCAACCACCTGAGCAACTCTTATTACCATGATGATGGGTAGTCTCGATAGAGAAGGCGTTGGAAGAGGAACGTTAATATTCTTCAGTCAATCAAATCTCTGGCAATTGCATTCCAATAAATGTGTGCGAGCGCCAAGGGAACAGTCCGTTGTCGAGAGCAACCACCGCTTCGTGTCAAATAATTGTGCTTACCGAGGCTTAATCCGGGGTCGAAAAAGGGAGAGCAGGGGTGGGGCGGGCGGGGGGAGAGGGGTAAAGGAGAAATATCGTCACATCTGCACGTGTAAAGCATTCGTCAACATTGCAAGCATCAAGAAATGAAAATATGAGGGAATAAAAGCTCAACTGAGGTGAGTGACTTGGGGGCCTCCTTTGATCTCGGGAGCGTGTTTAGATGGTTGAACTTATAGTACCTAATTTTTAGGTGGAATGGAATTATTATTGCCGATGGGCCAGGGGTGGATCAAAATGAATTAATTGAAGGTCCTCCATGCAGTACGCATGAAATTCTTTTCTTCCGAAAGAGCAAAAATAATTAAAATTTGTTGAAGAACACAAAAAGAGAGCGAAGCGACCGAACTGATTAAAAAGAGGGCGTGGGGTAATTCTCTTCATCCAACCACTGTCTTATTTATATATGGATTCGCCGGCTTTAACATATAAAATGATCAAGCCGACCTGGTATCTGAACGATCCCCAGCAAACTTTGTGTCAAGTTCAGCTGTCTGAACACGGGTTAGATCGCCGTGGGGTAAAACATACACGAAATGACACGCGTGGGGCTAGTGTGAAAACACTTTAACACGCCTCTATGAAAGCGGAAATCTATGGTGTTGAGGGAATCAGATCGGGCGACATTACAAGCATTTCCGATTGTTTTAGGTCTGGGGCTTTATGATATTGCAACGTTCATTAACCTTCCCGGAGAGATATAGCAGTTATAGGATGCTGAAACGTCAAGGTTGCATTTTAAACCAAATCTTCACCACATCAAAAGGTTACTTGACCCATGTTTCATGTAGTCCTTACCACACAGGGGTGACTTACTATTTTTTTTCACACTTGAAAAAAAAAAGTGCACGTCATCAAGTTTTGCAATTATGCCGCCGAAAATGGGAGTTTAGGGAGGTGAGAGAAAGAGGGGGCCCCAAAGCAATAGTGAAATTACACCTTGCTAAAGAGTGAGGAAACATAGGTGTTAATCTAGTCGGGGCGTTCACCTTTTGTTACAGACGCCGGGAGCTTTCTTTTGGTGTTGTACTTTTATCGGTGATAATGTACGTTGACCTGTAAATCAACCTTGGTCATTACGTGTGTGAACAGGCTGCCCCCCCCCCCTCCCTTCCCCCGAGGAAAGAGGAGAAAGAGGAAAATACATTTAATAGGGGAGAGAGGGGAGGGGCTGAGTAGGATAAGGGCTTGGTCACCTTTAACAGGAATCTCCCAGGCTTAAAATGATTTTTTATACTGTTTGTATTAATTTTGTTTTTTCATACCGAATTTCTACAGGACAGGGTATACTGCTAGACATGCTTGATTGATAAAAGGCTGCTGAAACTGCGGGGATGTGCATGAAACCTTTTTTTTTTTATAAATGAACGGTTCAATTTTTACCTGTACAGCACATCAGTCTTTCTAGTATGAGAAGAAGACCAGTATGCCTATGGCCTAATTATTTTGAAGATTTCAAATTGATCTTAGCTTATAAAGAATTATTATCGATTTGAGACAATAATGTACTTGCGCATTCAAAAACCAACTTCATGAGTACGCTTATTCATGAGAAAAAACAAATCATGATATAATATTTGAAAGTTTTGGGCACTTGCATAGTTTATGAAGTTAATTCAATTATATCTGGTACACTGTAAAAAAGAAATATTGGCTAAAAATTTAACCAGCACGGGGTTCACGAGGGTAATTATGTGTCCAACCAAATTGGACAGTATTTTACCCAGTGCGGGAAGCACATTGTCCAGTAAGGTTAAAAAAATAAGCAGCAATTACTTTAGAATGGGCAAAATTTTCATCACACTGGATAAATAAAAATGCCCAATGTTGGTTGGAAACATAATTACCCTCACAGAGCTTTTACCCAATATTTTAGAGTGTAAAATTACATAACAATTCATTTGATATTTGAAATACACCTTTAATAAGTTGGTTTTAATGAAAGCAAAATAATATAGAAAAATGTTGGTGAAGTTTTGAAGAAAATACATCAAAGAATAAGAGTTGTGAAGTTTTGAAGTTATCAATTTTATGACGTCACATGCGATCAGCTTCCCTTCGTACCACAAGCTCAGTGTTTTGATGGAGTATGATGAATAACCTTTTTTTTTCTTGTCTGATGATATATCCAATGCACAAATAAAATCACTTTCAAGTTTTGGAGAAAACGGCATGGGGGGATTTATATCATACATAAACAGAAGGAGCTGCTCGTCCGTGACGTCACAAACAAAAACTTTAATATTCATAACACACAATTTATTCTTTGACGGATTTTCATCAAACCTTAACCAATATATTCCTCTGAGTTTTTATTATGTTGTTGTAAAAAAAGCAACATAATATTATCAGTGTAACCCCCCCCTTATTTTGTTTTTACACGCAGGTAGCCATTGTTGAAAAATACACATTACCAGCTGGCTTCCTGGAGCAGGTGTCGGGACAGTGTAGCCCCATAAAAACCTCGGCCAGGTTCAAATCGATACTCCCTCCGGATACCTCGCTTCCCCCTGCGATATGCATGGATTCATCAAAATGATATTGCCCCAAATCGGTACTGTCACAGTTTTCTCTCAACAACCGCTCTCTGTAATTGGGATGTGCATTGTCTTGGAGGCGAGGTGGGAAGAAACGCGAAGGTATTTCTTCTCGTTCTTAAATTTTCTTTAATTCATTTATGTTCTGGTCAATGGGTTCGTTCCATGCATTGTCTTTATAGAGGCGTGACATAAAATCAGGGTATATATGGATATTTTTTTGTATTATCATTTGCTGATTATATTTTCATTGTCTTACCTCTCATGCCCCCCCCCCTTTTTTGGGGGGGTCCATTTTACCAACTTCATAGCACTATCATACGAAGGTGCAGCCATTACTGTATTCCATAAGAACAGAACAGTAGTGAAGATTCTTGTCTGTTGAAACTAAAGTTATCACTATGAGGATGTCACATTTCAAATAACATGAAAAAGATAGTATATCTGCTTGAGTTTTGCCTGCATGTGGAATAGTAAAGTTCTATTTTCCAATTACTGATGTAAACAGGTATAACATTTGGAAGCCATATATCATCTATATATTATCTATATTGGGTAGAATATTCCGTTTTTCGTGTGACTCAACATTTTCAGGCGCATGGATTTTCATGGGCATCAAGAAGTTTTCGTTTGACAAGATTCGTATCAATCACGACATAATCGAATGCTGATTTGAATACCTTGTTATGGATGGATATTTCTTGATTTTTTAAATTCTTTGCAGAAATAAATGAAAATAGGTCAATCAATCAGCAGTAATAATTAAACATAATCAACTATTATGCCATAACACTGCCATCTACTGTGCAACAACTTAAAATAATTGTATATAAAATGCAAAGTGGAGGCTACATTTTCAGAGAATCTGAACAGATTCAGTGTCGATGTATAATCTTGATTAACGATTAAGATGGAATAAGGGAAAAGGGACGAAACATGCACGCTTGCACAATAATCACGGTAAAATATGTGCAAATTAATTCATATAGCGGATTTATTATTCTGAAATATAACCAAAAGTTTTTACACATCAACAACAAGCATGTTTCTTGTACGTAATGACAGAAAAACATTTCGGAGTGTATAGTAGTCTAACGGGTACCAGAATTGTCATGTCTTACTACACTCTCATGCTAACAGATCATCCCTACTTTGGAAGGTCTCCAAGTTCACGGCCAAACAGGAATCCCAGAGATACTACATCATGGCCAAACTACGTGGATACTATTGAATGGAGTACTGGCTTTAAAAGCCTTACACAATATCAAAACATTGGGCATGTTGGATTACGAAGAATCTGAACCCCATTGCATGAAAGTTACTATGATATTCAATGGTAATTTGTATGGAATCCTTGATTTTGATTGGCTGTTGATCCGTGTTACCATAGTTACCAATGGAGGGCAAAGTTACCATATGTATAGTAACTTTTATGCAACGGGGCCCAGGTATGTTTGTGGGCTAAATAACCACACATACCAAAGTGTGTCGTGAATTGTGTACAAAAACATGGTTATTCCTTTACCTAACATATATTTTACCCTTCAATTTTACTCAAAATTGTGTTACTTCTTACATGTCTTACCCAACCGTTGTAAAGAGTGTCTTCAGATTTGTGAGTGGAGTGGCTTGGGCGTGGGTTCTACATGTTCTAGGGCATGGAATGATTTGATATATTTTTTCCTAAAATGCACTTGAAAGAACAATCTGCAAATCAATATTTCTAAAGATAAATTAATCAAATGAAAACGTTCATTTTGACCCTTCTCCTTTTTCTTGCAGCTATAATCTTGTTTTTTTTTGCACATTCTCCTTCGCATTGTATCAAATGTCAGCATGCACGATAGAATTTCCATTCGCATTCTTCACTTCTAACATCCTGCCAAAAATTAACTATGCAATCTCGACTTGACAAATTCAATGAGCGAATTGTAACAGTTTCAAAGTAAGACGATATAGCCAAGTATGAACATGATTGAAGGTTATTGTTAGGTTTGTGGGGGTTCTTTTTTTTTTGCATTCTCCATCATGTCTATACATCAACATCCATTTCATTCATGATGGGGGCAGTAGACCCCAACTGCGTTTAAATTCCCACTAATTCGTGAAAAAAATAATTGTACCCTTTCCATGAAGTGCATGGTACAGTAATGTCAATCTTATTTTTGTTGACGGAGGACTCAACTTAGGGGCGGCGAGAAATGGGGGACAGGGGGGCAACCGCCCCCTATGAATTTACAAATTGTGAAAATGGGAGAAGATGGGGGAGACTACAACAGAGGTCCGAATCAGACCGTCCAAGTCGTGTACCTCTGTGTCAACTGTAATTCAATCGAAAAATTGACGCTACATTCGTCTACCACGTTCGTTCGTCTACCCCCCCCCCCCTTCTTCTGACTCCCCCTGTCAAATACACCGCCGTCGCCCCTGCATCAACTACCTCACACAAGGAGAAGGGGCCCAATTTGTACGAATTACAAAAAAAATGAATCTGCAGAAATGTGATATGGGAATTATACATCGCAGCACAAATTGGAAAACATGTTTCCAATACTCCAAAGAATGCTGCAATGTTTCTTCCATGTTGGTTATCAAGGGACACAGACCAAAAAAAAGAATTTGAAATGAAATAATAAGATAGAATGTCAGGTTGGGTTATGCGATTTTGGAGAAAAGTAAAATAGAGACAAAATATCATGCTGATCAAGCTGGCTCATACGTCAAAGGTCATGAGTTAATGTTCCGGGATGTCATCGTAAATCTGTTCGGACAGAACGTCGTACGAATTATGTCATACGGTTGAAAATTGGGTCTATTTATGCTTTTCGTCTGCCGGAAATGTGTTGTAGGGATGACCTAGACATTGGATGCAGACCCGGACCATAAACAGGTATACGTTATTTCGTGGTTCGTGTGGAGAGGAAAATCTTCAATATATGAAAGCTGAAGTGTTCCCAATTGATTTTTTTTGTTTTAATATTATTTGTACCGAATCCTCGTCCCTCTCCTCCCCTATCCCTCGAGCCCCCCCCCCCCCCATCTCCCCGCCCCACCCTCTCTCGACCCCCACCCCCTCACCTTCCCTGCACCTTTAATCATGCACATAGTAATACAAATGTTATTGTTTTCGTTTTCCCTCATTTAATGAATATCCACTAAAACTTATAAAAGCAAATTAAACCAAATCATATAGGACAACTGTATACCGCTTCCCCTAATCTAAAAACTGTCTCGATTTTGTCAACTGAAAGCGGTGCACTGTTCTGTTTCTGCATGTAATCAGTTCATTTTCTTCGACAATATTTGAAAGATCATAAATTTTATAATCATATGCCTTTATACTAAAACTCTTCTAATATTAGTAATAACTAAAATATTCCCATCAGAAAAAATGGGGAATTATATTTCTACAAGAAAGAGAGAGAGGGAGTGAGAGAGAGAGTGGTAGTATTGTATTACACTTATACTTCATCATAATAATTCTCTTTTCGTCTCCCAGGTATTACTTCATCTTGTTGGACTTAATTTCCCGGGGGCAGGATTGAAATTATGTTTTTACCCTTTTCTTCTCGGAGAAAATATGATTTCTTCTCGTCCTGTCGTCAAAATAGTCAAAACGTCATAACATACATTTTCATCTTCGAGAAACAACCGTAATCAGGCCCCGTGGCACTGCAGTTCCCTTGGCGGATTCGATTCTATTGCTGCCAAATAAAAAATATATACCTGTGTGTTTCTATAAAATAAAGAAGAAAAAAGTGGGTGATGGTCATCCGATCGAATTCCAAACTGGTCTGTAGAATGGCTATTTTTTAAATGCTTCTGCTTGTTTAGGGGTAAAATATACAAAGAAAGAAAATGTGAAAAGCTATGCAGTATACGTGAGACGGATTTATTTGGATAATTAAAAATAAGATACACACTCATATATGTTTCGAGAACCTGTGGTCCAGTAGTTCATGTGAAGTTGTCAAAATTATGTCCTCGGTATATTCGCTATAAAAAAGAGATGACGCATCATGAGGACATCAAAAGCTATGTCCTAAAAATCATTGAACATTATTTTTGGTTGGATTTTGTATATAGTTGTGACGTAATCACAGAAAATTCAGCTGCGAATACAGAAAATAGTAAGGGTTGCTATTTGAGTAGGAGGGAGGGGAAGGGGTGGGACTTAGATATAAAGAATTGCAGTGGTGAGGATGAGAAAAACAATCAATCTTATAAAACTGATTTTTAAATGTGATTTAAAGTGACCATATAGGTTAAGTATAACAACCAAGGACCGCGGAAGCGGGGGGGGGGGGCTGGGGGCTTCAGCCTCCACTTTTTTTTCCAAAACCGTGTACAAAAACGTAAAAATGACCATAGGATTGTGATTTTTTTGTATGGTCACCCCCCCCCCCACTTTGAAAACCGCTCCGCGGCCCCTGACAACGTGAAGAAGAAAAAAACTGAAACAAAACAAATTAAACATATTGTTGATTGCGTGGTAGGAAGACATGCCTACAGTTGTTCCTTTAGGCTAAGTCTTGCATGTCAAGTTTGGCCCCACTTAATGGATATGCATAAGGGGTCATCAGTCGGGAAGCGCCTGGTGGAACATTGACACCGCCGAGCGGACAGATACCGCCGCGACACCAGGATACTCGATGCTGACCGTATCAATTACCATGATTACAGTATCATCTGAAGATTCTCGAATCTAAAATTCTGAAATTGCCGAGGTAGGTCAGATGATCTGGCGGATCCCAATAGGGGCGGTGCCACGGCAGGGGGGGTCATGTTTTAATGATTAAAAAGTAAGTCAAGGTAAAAAGAAGAAGATCAAATTTATAGATTGACACTCGATTGATGAATCTTGTGCACATTACGATACATCTAGTTTGTCGGGGGGGGGGGGGTGTATTCAACTCCCAATAACCTGCCCCATATCAAAATACACTGACACCGCCCCTAGACCCCACCCCACTCCTTCCTATCAGATGGTAATTAAATGCTAGTAAAACAGTTTTGAAGGCTCAAGGTTGAACAGTAGCAATTCGATTTGGATGACCAAAATATGATGACGGAATTATGGAACACGGGAGGACGGACTGAAGGAATCGCAAGGATTTCTGATGCCCTTTTTACACAGGATTTTCTTAACCCCGGACTATCGCTAACCCCGTACTATCCTTAACCCCGTACTATTTTTTTTCCTTTTCACACATGCCAAATTGTTATTGCTAACCCCGGATAAGGAATGCTTGCTTTTTACACACGAAACTCGCTAACCCCGGACTAGCGGTTTTTGTCGATCATTCGTAGTACAAGTGCTTCACTCGCAATTTCCTTAACCCCGTACTATTTAAGCTTAGCCCACTTTCGTTTTACACATGCGATCTTAACCCCGTACTATTGCTCTTAGCACCGCAATTGGTGGGATAACCCTGCTTTTTTGCAGGGCCAAATAATCCCGTACTATAGGTGGGGTTAGCCCACTTTGCAAAAACGCTGTGTAAAACGTAAGTGGGCTAAGCTTAACCCCGTACTATAGGTGGGGCTAAATTGCCATTTAGCCCCACCAATAGTACGGGGTTAAGGAAATTTTAGCCTGTCTAAAAAGGGTATGAGATGCCCAAGATCGAGTGGGCGGGATTCGGGTATATGACTGAATTTCAAGGAAGAGATTAACAATCTGTGGAGGTGTGGATGGAAACCCCTTATCAATCAGACGGGTTCGTTAGAGGAAAGTCAAGGGCTCGAACCTGCACCGGTTTCCTTGACCAAACTAACCTCCTGACATACTTTCTGTTTTGTTATGATTTCTTTAACATTCGAATTAATCTCCATCAAATACCGGCTGTGCATGTGTTTTCCATGTAATGCAAGTCTACATCTTAAACCCAAATTTTATTCTCTTTCTTCAATTCTTGATATTCATTTCTGCAAAAAACACATGTTCAATATAGATGAATTTTTGAGCATTATTCTATATCAGTGCCGAAGGTTCTCCTGATTTTCTTTTCCGTACTAAGTTTCGATTTTTTTCTCGATTGACCAATGATAAAGCTTTTAAGGATTCACTCGAATATAATCTCACATTAATTTCATTGACAGTCACATAATACATCATAATGAATTTACGCTTATTGGTGCACGGATTCTTCGAGTTTTCGATCAAGCAATGTTCATTCTTCAGCACCCGTTGAGGATTATCCACGATTAAATATATTCATCGTGTAACTCCTAAATCCCTGACGACTTTCGCTGTAGGTTTAGCGTGTTACGGTTCCCAAAACATCCAAATCCCTCCCTCCTAAACTAGTTTCTATTGGCTACCTTCCCACATCCTTGGGGTTAGCAGAATTGAAATATTAATACGAATGAATTCGAAATTTCTTGTATATTTTTGAGAGTCAACCAGCTGTCATGGCGGTGTGTTGTTGGTCACCAAGGTTGTCCACATGCACGTCATTAGATTTACACTCCTGAGAGTGTTTAGAAAATTTATTGCTCCACGACCACGCGATGATGGAAGGAGAATGGAGTTGTGGTTTTGTTTGGAAGATGATTTTATAAGGAGAACCAGAGTTAATACAGTGAAGGCTCCCAGAGATTTTTTTTTTTTGGTTTGCGACTTGCATCGTTTTAGAGCAGTTTGCTTTAACCGTTTATCGATGACCGATGCGCGTAGTGTCAAGCAATCGTTTTTTATCAGTTGCGTAATTATGGCACCGGCGGTTTCTGGGTCCATTTTCACAAAATATTCTATGATTCTTAACCAGATTGCCAATGAAAAATACAAATATTTGAATTTTGACAACAGCATGCTGACTTTCCAACAATTTATCTTTAATAAGTCTTGTACAGTTGGCAAGTTTATTCCCCACATTTTTCTTTTTCTTCAAAGTTTCCACAACTCGGATATTCCCCGATTCATACAATAGTCGGATATCCGGTAGTTGAAGTCGGATATCCGGTAGTTGAAGTCGGATATCCGGTAGTTGACGTCGAATTCGCTTAACCGAAACAAATTTTTATGTGGAATGAAATACTGCCAGTAAATATGGTAAAGCGACCAGGAGTAGGAGGGACATGGTCATGGAGGATCAGCTATTGTTACACTGGGGGTGCTCTGACAATGATCAGTACCCCCTGTAACAATAATTCTCAACGCCTCAGGGCCTTGACCAGGGGACCTATGGCTTTACGTCCTTGATGACAAATGATTTACAAATTACACTGAACAGCGGTGATCGTGTTTGAATCCGCATCTCTCTTCGACAAGAGAAATTATTCAAAACCTACTCCCGACTCGACTGTTCACTGTTCGTATATGACCATGGTGGCGGTGAAGTGACTAACAGAAAAGGAATGGGAATTTCAAGGAAGTTTTCACGCAGTTTTGGTACTACCGGTTGTAGGATTTCCACAGTGTAGGCAGAATCAAAAACTTATAAACCTACTTTTATTTCCTATGTTATTAACTCTCTCTGCAGGTTCAATTGAGCAGAACACGGTGTAGGTGTCGCGGTTGAATGGGAAGTCCACACATTTATTAGTTCAACAAAGAAAAACCGAGAAAAGGCAAATCAACTGTTGAGATCTATAGCGAGAAATATGGGGAAATGTTTTTTTTTTTAAACAGGAGCAAGGGACAAAGAAACAGTGGGTTGCAGTAAATTTAGCAGGTAATTAGAAGGAAATTGGCCGCGTACAGGTTTGGTGAGTGATGGCTCGTTAGCCAAGCAGCAAGTGGACGCGGCCTACTGAATCTCGGCTGGTCTGTTAAACGTGAGAAAAATAATATATATACAATTCGGAATGGGAAAATGTTATTTGCTGTCGATTTTGTTGTGTATGCATGTCGTCCCTCGAATTTACACAATGTGCACAGGACACTGGATATTTACCATGCGTGGTAAAATGGCATCAATGTTATTTTAACTTTCCAGTTAGCTCTTCGTGATTACTATTCAAGTTTTTTTGGTATAATTTGGGGGGTAATATATTTGCAGTCGAAAGTGTATAAGCAAATTTTATTAAATTTATCAGTCATTCCAGTCAACGAATTGATTTTGATATTATAAACAATTTTATGCATCTAAAAGTGTGGTAAGAATTGCATAGATAAATAATGTTGTGTTGGATACATATACTTCTTTTAAACAGGCCTAATTGAGAAACAAATATTTTTTCTCTCTCTCTCTCTTGTCATTAATTTTGATACATCTTGTTAATATTTCATTTTGTAATTGTTGAAATGCATCAGTATTATATTGAATTCCAGTAAAATTGTATAATTATATGAGATATGGATTTATTGTATAATTTATAATCGTAATTCAGATAATTTGTAAAACTTGTTTATGGAATGTGTATTTTGATTTGAGAGAATACAATAAAAACATTTTTAAAACAACAATAAAACAAACAAGCTCATCCCCCACCCTTTCCAATACCCATGACCCTGCCTCTGGCATGCTTAGGATCCTGTCTTATTAACTTCGCCATTACTTTTGATCTCAAAATGGCGAAATATTAGAACCACTTAAGGGTTTTTATATCATCCTGTTCTGACATTCCATGCCAGGTTTTATAAAAGAAATCGTGAATTTTCGAACACAGGTATAAAGGCTCGTATTATGATCTTAACAGATGCACTGGTATGGGTCATGGATGTTCAGAAAACCTTTCAGAAACGATAAATATTTCGAGGGTTGCCTTTTGATACCAAATGTCAATATTTATGCGAAAGGGTTGCACCACGCGACATACAGTTTCCATTTCGAATTGATGAATGCTTTAGAGAATGCCAAATTTGCCTGATTTAATCGTGTTTGTCGTCCCCCACTTACAATAAAAGATAAATCTCTTAAAAGTTTTTATTTCATTTTAAATGCCAAAATAAAGAGACTGTTCATGATTCACCCTGGCCCACCGATGCTGAATATGTCTTTCTCTCACAACATGAATTGATTGCCCATTAATCTGTTGATTCGAATTAAAAGGCAGCTAGAATCGCACAAGATTAATTCAATGATTGATTTAATGGTCCTCTAAATGGACGTGGGTGGGGTAGAATCTACATCGCCAATATCAAGTCTGTCTATAAACTGTTACTTTTAGGCTAATATAATTTAATTTGTTCCTTACATTTCTTATGACGTTTCAAGTCTTGTGACCTCCTCCCCCTTCCCTTTCCATTTTCCAGTGGATTTTTTAATGATAAAAAAAAATCTTTATATATTTTCCTTTCGTCCTTTACCTTTCCGATTCATTCCTATTTTTCTCTTCTCTCATTTTTATTCATTTTATCATGTTTTGATTCTGTTTTATTATCATGGGGTTTTTTGGGGGGTGGGGCTGCTTATACAGCTACGCAACTATTTAGAAATATGACGTATCCGGGACTTCAGTGTACGTCGGAAGGCCCGTCCGTCATTTTAAAAAAGATGAGGAATTGTAAATGAATACGAATACCCGTCAAACATCTTTAAAAAGAAATGTTATATACCGATCACAACAACATGCCATTCTTCAAGGTACATTCATAAATCAATCAGATATCCTCGATTTGCTAATTTGATGCAAATTATCGTTTTATGGCAATTTTAGGGCCCATAAAGCACATTAACGTTTCTACCTTTACCACTTCGGTTCAGATGTATACAATCTGACAATGTCGCTCTAAAATCTTTCCTGGCCTTCATAACCGTTACCCGAAAAAAAGTTCCCATCTTTGGTAACATTATTCATTATCATCAAACCAAAAGTGCAAATTGTGATTTTAGTTTGTCAAACAATAAAGGGGTGGTCCAGGCTGAAAGTATTTATAGCTCAATGAATAGAGTAGAATTCACTGAGCAAAATGCCAAAAATTTCTTCAAAATCGGACAACAAATAGTAAAGTTATTGATTTTTTGTCGATTTTGATGAAATTTTCAGCGTTTTGCTCAGTGAATTCTACTCTGTGTATTAAGATATAAATATTTTCATCCTGGACCATCCCTTTAATTTTTTTTTCGGGAGGAGGGAACGGGGGGGGTGATCAAAGGAGTAAATTCAAGCGAACTGTCTCTATCGCCAATGTTTGTCAGGGTTCTGTAAATCCAGAAGGTACGATAACAACAACCGTTTGCGTAATTAGTCAATAGTCAAACACAATGTACAAGATAATCATGCTAAACATACCAAAGAGGGGTTTCAATGTGCCTATTGGCATGATTCAAGCCGTGGTTCATCGTTTACTTTTAACAATCATAAGGTCCAAAATTTCAAATCAATATTTTGATTTTTTTTTTCGAGTTAGGCGCTAATTTATACTGCAATATTGTTTATGCATCAAGCCTAAAGGTCGGGTGAAATCAAGATTTCAAACTTACAATTTCTCCGAATAATCACTTCCTTACAATCGTGGAAACTAAAATTCTCTTTTGATATAACCTATAAGCCTATGTCATCAATTTGATAAAGGTGTTTTTTAGTATTATACTTCCATATAGGCCTACATGATATACAACGTAAAAGCAATGTCAGTGATGGACAAACGGTATCCTCCGTGAAATGTCGTTGGCCGTATAATGCCTCTTTCCTCGTATTGAGCAAAACATAAATGGTGACACCACGAAACTACTCAGTCCAAAGTTTGGGTGAATATGGTGAACGAATGGCGCCAGTGTTTTCTGATAAGACTCAGAGACAAAGTCGGAAGATGAGATGGCGCAACCATGGCTCTTACAAAAATTATTTGTTAATTTGAAATCAAGAGTATTGTCTCATTATCCCTCTTTTTTACCTTTACACTCTCTTATCTAAACAAAATTGTTGAAAAATTTGTTGAAAAAAATACATGAAAACATGATTTTATTTGGGTAAAACATTGGGTAAAAGCACATTCACACAGCATTATTGAAAATCTACATGGCACCTAACGACATTTAACCCATTAAAGCAAAAGATGCGAGTTCCGAATTGCTAATGTTTTATTGTAATGTTCAATATATGTTTATTTGTATAGTGCCTTCCCCATAACCTCCTGAGTTTCTTTCGCTCCAAGTAATACATGATTTCGTATGAAGAAGGGCTCATGCTCATTGTGGTCAAAATATCAAGTCATGCATAACAGCTTTAAATAGCGAATTCATGAAATCCATATTATCAGAAGAAGAAAAAATCCCGAGTGCTGAGAAAAAACCCTTTTAGTGGGTTCTTCTAAACTGCTTAACGGTTTATTGTATGGGGCTATCAATACATTATAACAGTTTTCAAGTGGTCTCGTTTGAATAGACCTTTCTAAATGAACAGTTCATGACATCCACAACACCAATTTAAGCCATATTCGACTCTTCGTTCAAGCCATAGTAGTAAGTTTGTGGTTATCCCCCTGATTAGTTTAATACGTCTACAATAAAGGCACTCTTACAGGAATTCGTAATGGAATGACGGCCATTCTTTGATGAATTCTGTCACAAATCTAGGGGGCGGGTACAAAGACCAAGATGGGTCTTACTCTTTTTGCATTAGTATATTATGTTCTTGTTAATGATACACTAGCACCACTTTCACACATGAATACACCTCAACACACACACTCACGCACATGCACCACTTGCACACTTGCAGTTGACCTCTCTCCAAACCTCCGGTACTTTACATTTATACGTCCCCCTGTTTGAGTCACATACTTTTACTCCAGATATTTTCATTGAGAACCCACAAGATAGCAAATATTACACTCCCCAAGAATTTAACAACGAATTTAATATTACTCCAGATAATCTCTCTCTTTTACATGCAAACATAAGAAGTCTAAATAGAAACTTTGAATATTTAGTTAACCTATTACACTCATTAAATAATACTCAGTTTTCAGTCATCGGTTTAAGCGAAACATGGCTACATGAAAATTCCCCTGACATGTTTAATATACCTAATTATAAATTAATAAGGGCAGACCGAAAGGAAAGAAGAGGAGGAGGAGTTGCTTTTTACATTTCACAAAATCTCAAATTTAAGATTCGTTCTGAAGTTAAATTATTGCATGCAGAGTCGTTGTTTATAGAGATTGAAAATTCTAATTCAAAAAATATCATCATAGGATTAATTTATAGACCCCCTGATACAAATATCAGTCGTTTCCACGATGAACTAGAGTATTTTCTGCATGAAATAGGGAATGAAAACAAACATTTTTTTATGCTTGGTGATTTCAATATTAACTTCTTACCCTCATCTTACAATAATAATTCATCCGATTTCATGAAATTGTTATACTCGTTTGGCTGTATTTCTATTATTAATAAACCCACAAGGATTAACCTGAATTCATCAACTCAGATTGATAACATATTTTCAAATGTTCATAATAACAAAATCATAGGAGGGATTTTATATTCTGAAGTTTCGGACCACCTGCCTATTTTTTTAACTTGTGAATGTAAACTCTCTTACCCTAAATCAAACAAGGAATATACTTATCGTAAAGAATCTAAACAAAATATAGAATTACTGAAGCAAGACCTAGTTTTGGAAGAATGGGATGATGTTTATAATGAAGTAAATCCCAATATTGCATACAATAACTTCAATAATACATTAAAACATTATTATGAAAAGAATATCCCAATAGGTAAAGTAAAAAATCAACGTAACAAACCCCAAAATCCTTGGATAACGAAAGGTTTACTGAAATCCATACAGATACGTAATCGCCTATATAAATATCACTTACGCAATCCAACTGATGATTCTTTAAAAAAATACAAAATATATCGTAATAAACTAACAAAATTAATTCGATTATCCCGAAAATTGCATTTTGCTAATAAAATAAATGATGCCAATGGAAATACAAATACAACTTGGAAAATTATCAAAGAAGTGTTGGGTACGAAAACACAACCCCCACCTAATGATAAAATCACTCTTAATGGATCTGAAATACTTGATCCAAGTAATTATGCAAATTCATTTAATTCTTTCTTTACCAATATTGGGCCCGAGCTTGCAAACAAAATTAATAGTCCCAACGCACATTTTAAAGATTACCTCTCAGATCCAAATCAAGAATCTCTCTTTTTAACCCCAACAAACCCCTCCGAAATAATCAATACTGTTCGTTCCCTTCATAATTCTAGATCTTCTGGTTGTGATGGCATTAACATGTCTCTTCTTAAGCAAATAATTCACCCTCTTGCTAGCCCTCTGACTCACATATTTAATAATTCCCTATTTCAAGGTGTTTTTCCAGATTTATTAAAAGTAGCAAAAGTTAATCCTATCTTTAAAAAAGACAACCCTCACGAAATAAGTAATTACCGTCCCATTTCCTTACTTCCAACAATATCTAAAATTCTAGAAAAAATAGTTTACACAAGACTTTATAAATTCATTAACAAATATAATATTCTGAATTGTAATCAATATGGTTTTAGAAAAAATTTCTCAACAGATTTAGCATTACTTCAAATTTACGACAAAATAACAAATGCCATAGCAAACAAAGAACATGTAATTGGCATTTTTTGCGATCTTAGTAAAGCATTTGACACCCTTAACCATGATATTTTACTCTTCAAACTCAACCATTATGGAATACGAGGTCAATGTCTCTCATTTTTTAAAGACTACTTAAATAATCGAAGGCAATATGTCAATTTTAACAGTTTCGACTCTGATTCTCTTTTAGTTCGATGTGGTGTCCCTCAAGGTTCCATTTTAGGCCCACTTTTATTTTTACTCTATATTAACGACATCATTAGAACCTCCTCTATTTTATCCTTCGTTTTATTTGCCGACGACACCAATATATTTTATTCGCATAGAGACCTTAATTCATTAAACAATATCGTAAATTGTGAAATTGATAAAGTATCAAACTGGTTCAAAGCCAATAAACTCTCTCTTAATACAAAAAAAACACATTTTATGTACTTCAGACACCATTCCCATAACATTAACACACCGATTTACATTAATATTGACGGCACCCCTCTAGAACAGAAAAAACAATCTAAATTTTTAGGTATAATTATAGATGAATCTTTGACTTGGAATCAACACATACACCACGTTACGATGTCCGTTTCCAAAAGTATTGGGATAATTTCCAAGTTAAAATTCACTCTTCCTGACAGTACTTTATTCTTGTTATACAATTCGTTAGTCCTCCCTTATATAACATATTGTAATATCGTCTGGGCAAATTGTGGTTCTTTTAAACTCAATTCTATCTTTAAATTACAAAAAAGAGCAATCCGTATATGCACAGGGTCACATTACCTGGCTCATTCTGACCCATTGTTTCATAAACTCAAAACTTTAAAAATATTTGATATCAATACAATTCAAGTAGCCATCTTTATGTTCAAATACTTTAATAATCAACTTCCTCCGTCCTTTAATAATATGTTTAGGTTTAACAGGTCTGTTCATTCCTACCCAACCCGCTCATCAGGAAACCTTCATCTCACCAACCCTAAGTTATTAATAACTCATAAATCAATTCGACATTATGGTCCTGATATTTGGAACAACTTTCCAGACAATATTAAGTCATGCTCAACAATATACTCTTTCAAAGCCACTATTAAAAGAAAAACCATTGAATCATATGCATCCCCCTCTCCAAGTTAATTATTCAACTGCCCTTTACTGCACCCGCACCTGCACCTGCATTGCACCCACTTGATCAATGAAGAAAGAAATTTATGTACCATTTTACGAGGCCGCCATCATTTTCAAGCTTAACCGCTCACGATGGCGGTCTCCTGCATTCATTTAAACTGTTATTTTTTTTCTCGATTGAATATTGCTTCTAGTCTATATTTATTTTTCATTGCTTTATTATGACTATTGCTTTATTACTTTGTGAAACTGAATTGTATCACCTTATTGTTATGTTGCATATATTATCTTGAATGCAGAAATAAATAAAATCAAATCAAAATCAATCAAAAAAATCGTTCGGGGGTCAATCATCGTCAGCATCATCACACTGAAACACTACGGATATGCTGAGAGTGTACTTTTGCGCTCTGGGAATCAGGTATAAATAATAGTATTCCTAGTATTCTAGTCCCCAAGACATCTTCATTACAAAGGTGTCAAAACTTCAAAATAATTTTCACGCCCATTGAATGGCCCCTGCACCTTTTGGGGTTCGCAATTTATGCGTCGAAAAGCATCGCAATGAATACAACGTCTAATATCGTGGGTGATCCTTTCTCTAGCGACCCAACGCGTTTTAATAAGCTTTATACTAAAGATCTCAGATCCGAAAGATGCCTGCACAGTGCACTTCTTGTGGTGGCGATTCATCTTGTCCCCTAGAGGGTTGGGGTTTGTACTTCGACCCGATTCCCTATTCTTATCGAAACTATCACAATTTTGCTAATAGTACAACTGTTAATTGCATAATCGGTTTTTAAGCCATTTACACAGGGTCGATAACCGATGCTCTGACAATGCTTTGCTTAAATGTTGATTTAGGTTGATTAGAGGGGTTTTATTATTTACATCACCGCCGTGTGGTCGCGCCCCCTCCTATTACAATACCATCGTCCATAAACGCACAATTTTCAAAGCTACATTTTACTATACGCAACGTCATTATTGATGAATAAACATGAAATATTATGAATTTAAAAAAAATCATGTACACTGTTGAAAATGAAGTGCTAATAGTGCCCTGCATGACTGCACTACGAGTGCCGATTCTCTAGTTCAAATTTAAACTAGAAAATCAACACTCATAGCGCAGTCACTATACAACTACAAAAAATTACAAGCACTCTCAGTGCTAAATTGGCACTTTTTTACGCGTATGCGTGTTTCTATGTAGATTCGTTCAATAATGGTGAGAGGTATTTTTTCATTCCTGTCTCAGCGATAAAGTGTCAAAAATAATACAATCTCTGTGGCTTTAATAGCAATGTTGTCTTTCTTCAGTTATATCTAAAAACAAATCTTCTTAATTTCTCTTCTCCTTCAACAAATTCAATATTTCGCAACTGAAAATAAACCGACCGTTTCACTCTCGCTCTTAATGATTAAAAGTTTATCGTAGATCGTTTAACACTGATCTTTTTTTTACAAAGAGTTTTGTTTTCGTACATTGTTCGTTCCACAACTCGATTCGAATTCGACAAACTGAATTGGCGTGGTGTAAATATGACCTCTCCTGTTTTTAACTCTGTTCCTGCCACAACTATCATAATCACGTTTAGTCGACGACAGATTGTGAGAAATAGAACTCGATCGATGACAGGATTATTTGAAATCTCGTGTAATACTCGATGCATCGTCGTATTTTAAAATCGAATATAAAGGGATTGTCTCTATACATACTGGTTCAATATTTTATGACGTGACGAAGAAATTGTATGAGTTAATGATGTCAGTCACGATGTCATGGAGGGTATTCCATATAACTGTATAAGGGGAAGAAGAGTAATTTGGGGTATTATGTAGTTGCACAGCTATGTCAGCTCTTTCTACCCTTTCTTTCTTTATTTATTTATTTATTTATTTCTTTCTCTCTTTCTTTCTTTTCTTTTCTTTATTTTTTTCTTTCTTCATGTTCTTTCTTTCTTTATTTATTTCTATCTGTCTGTCCTTCTTTCTTTCTTTCTTTCTTTCCTTTGTTCATTCTTTCCCCCCTCCCCTCCGTCTCTCACTGCCCTTTTCTTTTTGTTATTAAAATATTTCTGATGTCTTAATATGTCCAAATCAAATTATTCTCAAGTGTATTAATCACAAGTAAATTGCATTGTATACTGCATTACTCTTTTTTTTTGGTTCAAATTTATGTAAACTGCTTTGTCAATAATACAGCATGAACGCTAATGAAATAAACATCCATTATTCTACAAACGTATTTACTGGGCATACATGGCATTGAGTTATGAAATAACACATCGTTATAGAGCCATTATATCACCGTTCACACTCCATAATTTGATAACAAATAAAACACAGACGCGTATATTCCTTCACCTTTCCTAGAATGTTGGTCATTTCAATCAACTTGTTTTCTTGCTAGGGCCTTTGAACTCGAAGGAGGATAATTCCAATGACCTCTATTTCATGAAGTGCAATAGTTGACCTATAACATGTATAACACGTTTGTTTTCCCCATGGACTTCGTTTAAAATAATTGCACTGTAATTGAATATGGATACAGAGCCCCCCCCCCCCCCCCCCACCCCCCATCATCCTAACGGTCATAATCTGCTCCGCATCACTTAAATATCTGGTATATGTTCAGAAATCAAATTGATTTTCTATCATAAATATCAATCCGTCAATTAAAAATTTGTAAGGGAAATTTGTAATTGATTGCAAATGTATTTCTTGTAACATCGACCATTTTGTCTGATGAATATTCAATGTTGTTATATTGCCCTTGGTTTGATATTAGCGTAAGCTCCGTACAGTATTATCATTTGATGTTTTTGTTATGACCTGTCAATGTACTTTTTATCTTTTATCTAAAAAATAAATAAATAGTTCCATAATTTGGTCCATCATCATTCAATCAAAACTCTTCGTATTTCAGTGTTCATTTTCAGTGGATATTTTTGAATGATTTTCCTCAAATCTGGCATTGTGTATACATTTACTTCATTTGTCAAGCTAAAATTGGTACTCACGTTGCGCGATTATGAATATTCATATTTCTATTGTGCGGTATGGCGGCATAGGGGTGATTGATTTAACACAATAGCTAATAAATCAAATCGTAATATCACGGTATTTATCACAATGAAACTTGTCAACGATTTCAGCAATGAGAGCAAGCAAATTTGCCCGACCAGAAGGAGAACCAACCTTCGTCAAAACCTCACATTATTGTCAAGGGCATCCCGGCATCCTTTTCCTGACGGCGAAAATAGCACCCATCAATATCATTAGAATTTCTTTCATTTCAACTTGATTGATTGTGATGTTACTTCTCAAAACAACATCCTTTCACTTTCACACAAAAGCCGAAATCGGTGGAGGACGAGGGGGTGGATATGTGCATATTTTAGGGACACTTCCATAATTTTTCATATTTAAAAAATCTAGAAGGTTACAGGAGGTTTCCTAGTTTTATTTTCAAAAGGCTATCTCCACACCCTTTGTGCTTATGACCTCATACTATTCCATTATTCCGAAAGCAAGTTTAAAGAACATTTCATATAATATACGCCGATCAGATGCGGTATATAGGCCTACATGTATAAGCAGGGGCGGATACAGGACTTTCAAAAGGCGGTGGGGAGAATTTTTGCTCAATTTTTTTACAAACAAATAAGAAAGGTTTGCACTCCCAAATGAACGTGATTCATGCTCAAAGAAATCTTACAACCCGCCCCCCCACAAAAAAAAAAAATTAATAATAATAATAATAATATAAAAAAGGAATTCACATGCGTATGCCAGACACTTTCCAATAAATATATCGTTATGGCTCTAAAAAGGGGCAAGGGTAGGACTCGACCTTGCCCCACCACCTCCCCCCTGCAACCGCCATTGTGCTGCCCTTTGAAGCTATTACCCATTACTTTTTTTGTAATGTTTGCATCAAAGTTAATCTGGTGATCTCAAATCAACCTGAGTTTGATATTGTATGGTGATTAACAATTAACCTGAAAAAATAATGATGCGATTAATGTTTGAATAAATGCGATAAATCAAATAATTCCATATAATTATTTGATAATTTTACAATGTTTTATACATCATAATTTCGCCTGTCCCATCAGTACATCATTTACACTCCCCTGTAATCAACCGATCACGATTCTATATATGACGTGATCCATTAAAAATTGCATAATTTGTCCCCAAGGCCTATATACATATCTGCTTTATCAATCAACATGATCAAAGCGAACCAATATTTCACGCGATAACAGACTCGTCGGTCGACTGAAATTGAATTTACACAATTTCTTCTTCCGTCGTTAAACATGTGATCTTGTAAATGTCGTCATTGATCACGTCATAGCAGTGACCTTCTGTTGCTTGATGATGCCGAGATTATCTCTCAAATCAACACCTTTTAATAATTCACCTTTCTCACCTGAGAAATTAAAATACCAGAAGCCTTTTGGGGATGAAAAGAAAATTAGTATGCATGTGAAACGCGACTCATTTTTGCATATAGCATTAGCCCAATATGGAAGCGTAGTAATTTGTAATAAAATGAGTGATTTTTTTTAAACTTTTTTTTACAGATTTAGTTTCCATTCGATTTGATTTGAATTCATGCAGGTAATGAATCAGAATCACGTATACGGTTAAGCGTCCTACTCCCTTTTTCATAGGCATGATATAGGTAAATGCAGATATATGACAATGTTTAGAAATTGTTGGTATACATTGGCTATTTTTTAATGTATAAAACTATGTGTAAACAATAAGTGGTCTTGGAAAATCTCGATTACACATAACATATAATATATGAAATATAGCCATATACCAAGCAAGTTCTTCATTGCTTCAGTCAATTAAGAAAAAAAATCTTGTTTTT